>NW_019525441.1:319382-386935 GCF_002814215.2 Seriola lalandi dorsalis | reverse complement strand
GTGTTCGTACCTCTTATACAGAATGGCGAGGCGGAACAAAGGTGTTATAGTAAGGTGCTGAAAGAAGAATATATAAGTGATACCCAGTGCTAGAGTAGAGAAACACACATTCAGCTGTTCATTGATGACCAGTTAGCATTTCAACACTACACTGCAAGAAATACATGTATGTCGATCTTATTTATTTTATGCTTACACTTTGTCCGCTGCTGTTCCAGGTCTCGTATGCTAAGAGGAGTAGGCAGTGCACTTATTGCAGTTTGAATGAAAACTTTTCCAACAGTCCTCTGCAGTCATTTTGTGCAATGAATCAATAGTTATTTTTGCAGGGGACAGTTTAATGCTATCCAGTAGTTCTTGGAGTGGCCCCTGCGTCCAGTGTCTCTGGGTTTGTTTGTATGCTTGCACGTCATCACTGTGTTTGCTTTTCTTTGTCTTTACAACTTTTGAAGTTGTAATGTAGCTCAAATTATGACAGATGAACGCACATGTTTCCAGATGTGTCGCACACTTTGTCCAACTATCCAAGCATGTTGTATCCATAAGAGAGATCTATGAATGTCATTTTAGTGCACAGCTCTGCGTTGTTACAGCAGATGGTAGTCATGGCCAATCTAAGTTGGTTTGAAAAATGGACTGACGCCGTTCCTCGCACCCTCTATCGGCGTAACACGTGCATACTGTATGAAAATCCCAACATCAATCTCAATACGTCCCCCTGCGTGCAGTCAATATGTTCTTTTAAGAATGAAGCCGTGGCCATAAACCCATCAGAATATGTCCCCTCCATGGAAATGTGCTGACTTGTGCAGCAGGAGGCTTGAAAGAGGGGATTGTATTAAATGATATAGGGACACCTTGAGGAGGGAGATGGACAGTGAGAGGAAGTGAGCAGGTAATCTGTTCTGCTTTATTACATGTTAAATGGGACACATTCACCCTCTCATATCATTCCTGCCCCTCCCCTCAACCTCGTTTTCTGTTCTCTCCTAAAGGAAAACTTTACAAAGGAAGTGAGAAGAGAGCTTTAAAGAGTTTCCTCTGCTTCTCCGACAACTCTTTTCTCCAATATTCTTTCTCCAAAGACACCCCACACTTTCTTTTCTGTCCTCTTGTCTCACAAACACACACTGGCCGTCTCTTTCGCTCTTTCTCTAAAAAAGCCCCCCCCCCTCTGCTGTTCTTTACCTCTCTCTGCTCTGTGCTTTATGATTTATGGCGCAGAGCTGAGAAACTGTAATGTCGGTATCTAAACCAACCTCCTCCCTTTCATTCCGCCCTCAATCAGTGAATCAAGGCAGTGGGGACTGTGTGTGTGTGTGTGTGTGTGTGTGTGTGTGTGTGTGTGTGTGTGTGTGTGTGTGTGTGTGTGTGTCTTAGGTGGGATAAGGTGATGTTATAGAGACCTTTACCGCTACTGATAGCACAAGGCGAGACCCCTATATGACTGTCTAGATTTACTGTCTCTGTGGTACAGGGGTGCAGCACACTCACATGCACATGCAGACACACACACACACACACACACACACACACACTGCGAATAATAACCCACTGTATCTGGCTAGATGTCTCTGTTTCAGATTCCCCCTCTCCACATGGTGTTTTATTAAATATCCCATGAACCACTGGGGATTGAGGGAGGGAATAAAGGAGAGAGGAATAAATGGCAGATATAGATAGTGAGACAGAGAGAAGGGGGAAGTGGGACATTTATTGACCGTGTCTGGTTCTATAACCTGTAAAATAAGCTTTTGATTTGTGTGTGTAGACATTTATATCTCAGCATTATAATTTTTTGTCTTTGCGAGAGCCTGTAAAGTATGCATGGGTAACTGACGAGCGTGTGTGTGTGTGTCTGTGTTTGGCTGTCTGTGTTGAGTAATGTGTGTGTGATGGCTGTGTGGGTAAAGAGCAGCAGTGTCACCAAGAGATCCTAGATGGGGTCACAAGATGAATCTAAGGGGTCAGGAGATAAGAAAAAAACAAAATTTGTTTTGGTTTTGTGGTAATTCTTTCTCAGTTTTTCATCCTGTAGCATCTAACAATCATTCAGATGAAGTAGTCTGACTTCATTTGAAGTGCGCACAACTCACGGACATGCACATGATGAGGGGTCGTAAATAGACATTGTGCCTCATAAAAAGGATGTCTGGCGCAAATGTTTGGAAACCACTGGCTAAAACAAAGAGGACTGTATCTTCTTCCACCAGAGCCTGTTCACCAAAACCCTAACCCTAATTCTACAGTAGAACCAAACCAGGGCTGGCCTTCACCCTTTTTTCATTTCCTGTACATCATTTAAACACAGTTTATAAAAAAAAATTTAAAAAAAGTTTAGTTTTGGGAATGTGACACTGTGTCCTTGTTTATGAATGCCTTTCTACTCAGGTTACATGGGAACTGGATGATTCATTGTTGTTTTCAACTATATCTATAATTATACCCAATGAATCCCACAGTAGAAAGACCTACCGTCTATTCATTTAAGTCTACATTGAAGTATTTAATATGAATTCAAAATTCAACATGAACAACCTCGTGTTTGTCTTGTTTCGTGGGCTACTTGATGTAGGTATGTAGTGGTGATAAATGGAGATTACCCGAGACCAATAAATGACTTGGAAAAACAAAAGGCTTCTCTTTTAAGATAGTATTACTAAGCTTTGAAATGAGCACATACTTTGTATTTCATGACTTTTTATGGTTGAGTGAGACAATGTTGGCAGGTTTCATTCATGCAGGGTAAAAAAAGGGTAATCTTCTTAATGGCCTTTTCATGATGTGACATGTCTGTCGTTTTGCATCAGCTCACCCTGCTGCATAGCACTATAGCAGTCTTATTGTAGTAAATGACATGAGGGCACCTAATGTAAAACTGAGGGGGAGGGAGGGAGGGGAAGAGGGGAGGTGGAAGTCTTTCCCTTACCAGCTCCATGTGGTTGGCATCATGAACTTAATGTTAATCTTAATGATAGATGATAGAGGATGCAGCGCGCCGCCGCAGAGTGTGTGTGACAGTGTTATTGTCTCCATGATTAACTCAGCCGCTGTCTCAGCCCCTTCCTCACAGGGAGCACCAGAGAGCCAGCAAAAATGGAAATAACACCGTCTAGTTCCTCATCAAGAAATGCTATTCATTTCTCTACACCCCCCCCCCCCCCCTGTGTTCTCCCCTCTCTATCTCTCTGTCTCTCTCTCTCTCTTTCTCTCTCTCAGAGGCCATTACTGGTGATAAACACTGTGGTGTGTATCAGCAGGATGCACCTGGCATTAACGCAAATGCTTAAGAAAGTAATTAGTGGGTGTATGTGGCTCCCCTCGTCCCTGTAGATGCCCATAGGCGGTGTAATAAATGAGCGCCAGGATCCATAGGAATAGGATGGCAGCGTTTCTGCTCGCACCGCTGTCATCGTTCAATACCCCGACGCAGAGCAATGGCCTTGTTATGCCTCTTAGCAAATGACTGAATCTCTCCCCGATGGATCCCCAAACACAGAACCTTCTCCACACCCAACATCATAACGTCCCAGTCTGCGCTCGAGAGTTGTAAATGCCAGGAATTTTTTCAGGGTATGGACCTACCCTGGAATCAACCAGCGATTAAAAGAATAGCCCAACAATTTGGGAAATGTACCAATTAATTTTCCTGCAGAGTGAGACAATCAATACCACCGTCATGTCTATTCAGTAAATATTAAAGTTACAGCCAGCAGCTGCTCAGCTTAGCATAAAGCAAGGAAGTGGATAAGACATTTTCCCAAAATGTCAACCTATTCCTTCAAGTGTCCAAATTGACTATTTTTATTCTCTCAACTGTTCCTCACTAGCTTCACAGGGAATATTTTTTGCCCTTCTTGGCAACTGAGCACAGCGTTGGGCACTGAATGATGGAGTGTATTGATTATTCTTACTACGATTGTGAGTACCTCTCTTGTTGCCACAAATTGTCACTGACCTGCACTCACAAGGACTATAGATTTTTCCTGGCCTACCTAACAAATATGACCATGTGCAGATACACATATGTACATATCTTCACTGTGCCATCTTCCTGCTGCATTGCACCCTGGGTAATGACCCATGCGACCAATCCCCTGCTTTTGTATCCAGTGGGGGGTAATTTCTCACCCCGTGGGGCAAATCAAACATCTGATTGTGACTACAGGGGCTCAGCTTCGCCCCCAATATTCCTCTGAGATCTTAAGAGTTGCTGACGGGTAAAATCTCTTTCTCTTTCACACCCATGCAAGGCGTGTTTAGTGAGGCAGATGGAGTGTCCTGAGCACTGGTGTGAACAAAACGATGACACCTCCATTAGCATAATAGCCCATGCGTGTGCATGTGTTTATTATGGATTTTTATGGGGTGTGTGCAGAGACAGACAAAAGCAGTTAACATTGGGCACTAGTGGTACGTTGTACTGCTTAGATTGGCTGAAGGATCCAACTCTTGCATCTCATGGAAGTCCCATTTAAATGCACTGAAGTTTAGCATAGCATCCATCATTAGAAGTACTAGCATCTGGATCATACCAGCTAGCACTAAAGCTGTAGCAGAACCTCAAGGACAGACTCGAGTGTGCTAAGCTAGTGAAGTGTAGACTATAACCAGACAATTTGCATTCACAGTCCATAACAGCAACCTCCATTCAGATGCTAAAAGATAAAATTTGACATTTAAACCAGTCCAAGGTGAAAGCTACCCAGTTTGTAAATGGTTGACACTTTCAGCGAGCCATTCTGAATCAATGGATGGATTCCTTAGTACCTAGTAGAGTGATCAATACTCTCTCCCATAAGGCCTTTTTAAAGGGTTTTTGGTGGTAAGACATGAGAACAAGGGACTAATTTACCAGGAAGGTATACTTAGCTTGCCCATAATTTTAACTCCATCATCATTATCATCATCACAATAAGTAAGCTTTATCGCTTTTCCAGATTAAACCAGCGCTCTCTCCTTGTTCTGCTCTGCGTCGCACATCGATTCGCAGAGCTAGCTTCTCTTCTGTGCAGTCCCACAGCGCTGATGGATCTCCCTTTTCAGGGGCTGAAGCCATTGTTATTAGCTCCTTATTGTCCGTTTTTAGAAAACCCTCTGGCCTCTCTGTCGATAAGTTGTAATGCACACATCGACATGGTCATCACAGCAGGCTCTGGAGGTTGGACTGACCTTTGACATTCATCCCGGCAGATACAGTAATGCCGATTCTTGCTTCAGGTGTTTTGCACTGGAATGACAGTAATGATAGAAAAGATGTACACACACTGTAGACTGCAGTGTAGCTCAGTGTGCTCGAGGAATGCGTGAGGTCTCTTGAGAGAAAATGACCAGCGATATGCTCATTTTCCACACCAACAATATGTCTTTATTCCTCTACTCTTGCTCTCAGTCTCTATATCTCATACTCATTTTGTCAGACCGTCTGCATCGGCCATCTTTATGCTCTTAGCGTCCACCTTTCTGCCTTTGGATTCTCTTTTCTCTCTCACTCCTTTTTCTTTTTTTTTCTTTTTACACTTTTACCCCTTTTCCTTAACTCTCATCTCTCACACTTTTTCTCCTGCTCCTTCTTCTTCTCCTCCTCTTTGACACCATATTATTCCCCCTTTTCACACTATTTCTCTCCCCCTCCTCACCCCCGCAGGCGGTATGAGATGTATCCAGTGTGTGCAGACCTGCAGGGCCAGATCCTCGCGTGCTACCAAGAGAACGTTGGAAAAACCCTCCACTGCTCCAACATAGCAGCCCTTTACCTACAGTGTGTCAACAACACCAAACACGTGCGTATTTACCGAACTAAGCTATTTATCTTTTATCATTTTGTCGTATCTCATCATTTGATACACTACACGAGCATCTTTTGCATATGAATGTTACGGGTATGTGTACTGCATACTTGTTAAGTGAAATGAATGAGCGTACAGCTGTACTCTTCACATGTGAGGAAATTGCATAAAACTTTGAATACTTAAAAACCCTCCAAAATAACCCATGTTTTCCCCTCTGAAGAATGACAAGTACATGCATGCACCCTCATGGACCAATGATATGTAAGTTGTAGCGCTTCTTAATCCCATGGTGTAGCTTTTAGTTGAATTGATGTTTGCATTACAAACTAGCCCCGTGTGTGTGTGTGTGTGTGTGTGTGTGTGTGTGTGTGTGTGTGTGTGTGTGTGTGTGTGTGTGTGTGTTAGCTCCAGCAAACATCATTGGGCAAAAAGATGTGTATGGCAGCTACAGTAGAACAGTCATTCCCTTTTATAAATGTCTGAATGAAACGCACTACACACACACACACATACACACAGGCATCCATTTCCATGCACCAGCTCTTTGCTTTTAGACAGGAGAATATAATTTCCACAGGGCTACTGGCGCCCGAGTAAAGCCCTCTCTAAATAGCCAGTTTAAACCTTCCAGTATATTTCCATAATACCTGCTGACACAGGCGTTCCTCCGACTGTCTCTGTGTGTGTTTTAATGTAATAAGACCAAGGGAGTAGCCGCCGCTAGTTGGATACCATTGTCCTTCCTGTGCTCTCTCCTTTCATTGTCAAGTACAAATGTTTTTCTACCCTCTGTCTCCCACGGTCACACACTGTATGGTAATAGTAATGTCACTCAGGTTGATATTAACTTGATTCCCCCCTCTCTCACTTTGCAATATGTAACATCCATTGCCCCCAAAAAGGCTCAATTTACATTCATAGAGCTTTTCTATTAGATTTTTTTTTACAATTACATTGTTTTCCCGGAAATGAGTAAAACTGAGCATTGTGTCTCTCGCTCACTCTCGTGGGTATTAGTATTAGATCTAAAAGTCAGATGCAGGCAGATTTTTAAGCTATACATCATGTAAATTACACAATGTTTTATTCATCGCATGGATGTGTGTGTGTGTGTGTGTGTGTGTGTGTGTGTGTGTGTGTGTGTGTGTGTGTGTGTGTGTGCGCGCACGCGTGCATTTAAGAGAGCTACCTGTAGCCTCGTCAAGATTCAGCAAGGGTACGTTCACAGTCCGGATGCTGTTATGATCTTGTAAATTGTTTTGGAAGCAAGCCTGAGACGATATGGTAATCCACTTGTGTTTATCACCCTGCGGCAATCACAGCGCACTCCTGTTCATCTGCGCTTATCTGCCTAAGACTTGCTTTTAAAGTCATTAGGTGCAAAAGAAACAGTTCTGTGATAAGGCTTTAAAGGAATAATATACAGAATTACACAGCTGACAAAACGGGGGAAGGGTTGAAATGTGATTGATATTGCGTGTTGCAGGTTAACGATTAGGATGTTTACACAGTTTTATCAGAGCCGAGCAGGAAGCTGCATTGAGGACGTACAATGTGTCAAAGGACATGACTTTGACCTCTGGAGGTCAGAAGATCCAAACGTGTCCCCTAACAGCCGTTTTTCATCTTTTTACCCCGTATATCAAAGACACTCGATATCATAGCTCAAGTAGCAAAATCTCTTTCTCCTTCTTCGTCCTTTCCCTTCAAATCTTAAATTCGACTAGAAGCTGCAGCACCGTGGACACAGATAGGGATGTCCAAGGTGCCAGCTCACTGAGGATAAAAACCAAATCCCCCCCCCCAAATCTCACTTTTACAATATTGACCCTTGAACTGGAGACAGCTGAGACAAAGGCGTTGTCAGCTGCCCAGCCATTGTCACTGATAATTAGCGTTCATATTGCCACAGTCAGTGATAACATTTAGACCCACTTTCGCTCTCCTTTGGCTGTCCTTCACTCCCTCCATCCGCCATCCCTTCATCCCTAGTCACAGCATTTAACAGGTCCAGATAGCGAACAGCGAGGAAGCGGCAGTCGAAGGACAGATTAAGTCTCTCTCTTTCTCTCTCCCTCTCCCTCTATGAATAAGAGTTTATCATGGAGGCCGATCTCTCCATCCACTGCTTGCCTCCTCATTCCATATTCTCACTGCATGACCGCCTCTTGCTCCCTATCTTTTCCTTCTCCACTTCATTTTTTAGTCTGACCCTTCTTTCTCACTTCTACTCTCAAAGGGCTGGGCTGGAGCCCTGTTTGTGGTTTCTAAGGGTGTTATGTTTGCAAGGATTGAAATGAAAAAGGAGCTGGCTCACATAGCTGCTCCTACATCATCTTTAATATACAGTGGCAAGAAAAATAAGTCAACCCTTTGGAATTACCTCCATTTGTGTATAAATTTGTCCAAAACAGACAAACGCAATCGATTTTATTAATAACACAAATCATTGTCTTGTTCTTGTCCATATTAAAAACATCACTCAAACATTCACAGTCTCTCGGCTAACGGCATTAACAAAAGCTAACTGGAGTCCAATCAGTGGCTGGTGATGTGGGTGAGAGCTACTCGTCTTTTACTGCGATGAAAAATTGCATAAAGCTGAGAGTCATCTCAAAGAGTTTAGATATTCATCAGTCCAGTCAGACAGACTGTCTATAAATGGAGATGATTTAGTTCTGTGGCCGCTCTCCCTAGAAGTGGGCGTCCAGCTATGATGACTCCAAAGGCACAACGCAGAAAGATCAGGGAGGTAAAAATGAAGCCCGGAGTAGCAGCTAAAGGCTTAAAGGAATCATTAGAGCTACAGTTAACACCTCAGTCTGCCTCATGCAAACCATGCAACCGTGTGTGGATGATATGTCCATTCAACCATGCACCATTATAAAAACGGCTGGTAAGCAAGACACAGATAGACTAGGAGACGCACTTCCCAACTAGGTTAGCGAGACAGGCTAGAGAGAGATGAACATTAACTTAACGTTACTGTTGTTTGCAACGTCGAAGTAGGAGAGGTGCGAAAAGGTTTTTTCTCTTATTGTTACCAGAAGGAGAGTTCTCCCATCAAAGTTTGATGGGCACTTCTTAACTTGGGTATAGGACCGGCTGAAAGACATGCCAGCATCAATGTGGTGCAAACAATTTAGAACCGGTTCTCAGCTGGAACCAGTTCTCCATTCCCATCTCTGCAGACAGTTTTACGCCAAGCAGTTGATGGACCTCAAGGATGCACACAATGCATTTTGATGAAGTTTGTTAGTTTACAAGAATCCTGAGCTCCTGTACCTCTCATATTTTTCCCCCATTGGAATTCATCTTAGTGATGCTGCCATGTTCCCAGATCTCAGCAGTTACCTTGGTGCTGTAGATAAAGTTATCACAACCACTAGAAATAAATAAGACCCAGGTTGTAATAAACTGGAATCATCCTTTAAGTGTTTTCTTCACAGTCTGCTTTTTTGTCTCAACGTGCACTTTACACCGTGGTAGACATGCTGGGAGCAACTGTTTTTATTGATAACCATTTTATGGTCAGATCGATCGTGCGGAAAATAAACTCCCGATTTCTTTGGAGAAATGAAATGTTACTGACATGGACTGCATCCGATTCCCAGCACCATTATTAAGTTGGTCAGTGTTTTTCTCTTTACTTTCTCTCTCGCTTATTCCCTTCCTTATGTCCCCGTTTCATCTGCTTTTTTTTTTTTCCCCTTCACTCATCTTCTCTTAGGCAGTTTTCATCCAGAGGCATCAGCTGCAATAGGCCGGTTCAAATGGTTATTGACAGGGAGTGCTGGGGATTTGTGGTTGCACTTAACAGCTAACATGGAATCCACTGCCCTCTGGTCCTTTCTCAACTCCTCCAACTCACTGCATCCTCTTCCATTTTATTGTACTCTCAGGCCTCCCTCTCTCTGTCTCATCTCCCCTTTGACGTAATGTCTTTCTCTTCTGTTTGTTCCCTTTTTTGTTTTTTTGATTTGATTTTGTTTGCTTCTCTGTTTATCTAATGCACTTCCCTCTCTGTTTTTGTCCGTAGAACAAGTTGAGGACTGGGGGTTAAGGAGGACGCAGGAAGAAAGAGAGAGCAATGAAGAGTTTATTGTGCGGGATTACTGATTATCGACCGACTGACAGACAGACCAAACCGGAGTGGAAGAATAGAAGAATGAATCAGCACCGACACAAACACACACACACACACCTCCTCAAAACCCTGTGACCGAACCTGACTAGAGGCACCGAACACAGCACCTTGAGAAATAGACACCCTCTCCCTCGATTCTTATCTCCTTCCCCTCCTCTCTTACCCTTCGTCTATCTCTCCTGTGAGAATTGCCGAGAGGCGGTGATGCTGTCCGCCATTTTGGAGACACGACACAGCGGTGAACCACGGGACCCAGCAGGCCTGAGCGCGGCTCGCTAAAAGGACAAAGATGAACCGGAACCACCTCAAAGAAGACCAGCCACCTGTGTCACAAGCCACTCGGACCTACCCACGCTCACTCCAACACCCTTAGGAAAATAAAAACTATTAATTTACTAATTAAAGTCAGTCCTATATTGTTGTCATTAATTCATTGTTTTCAGGCTCCTAGTGCACTATCCTCTACACAGATACACGTGTATGCATCTGTTTCTTCTTTGCATCTGTTTGTGTGCAATCGTGTTATGTTAATAATGTAACGATCCGCATGTTGAGTATTCATCCAGACCAACACTTGTGACAATGTCTGATCAGAGGAAATAAAAAGACGAAACGATGCAGGAACTGTTGTTGAACTTTTCTCCATAAATATTCAGCGGGCTCTGTCTCTCGAGCGTGAGTGTGTGAGTGTGTTTGTGTGTGTGTGTTTTATGCTAATTACAGTAAGCGTTGTACATCTTTGATGGATACGCAGCCCTCGTGTTGTCACGGCGACATTTTTTCAAACGGAGTGAATGAGCCCAAGAGAGAGGGACTGAAGCGTGGGGGAAATATTCGTCCCAGATGTTCTGGTTCATCGTCTATCTTTCTCTCCGTTTCTCGATCTGTCCGTCTGCCTGTCTGTCTTTCTTTATGAAAGAATCTGTTGTGTGAATCCTCGCCTATTCAGTGAAAGGAGCGGGGGATCTCTACCTCTTCCTTATCCGCTCATTGTCCCTCTTTCCTTTCACTTATCTACTTCTTTCTGCTTTTCTCTGCCTCTCTTCTTTCTTTCTCGAGTGTGTTTCTTCTCTGCTCAGTCTCCCAGGCTAATGTTGCCTTGGAGGAGACGGCTTCTCCACGCTGTCTGCACTCTGCCAGACTCCCTGGGCTGGGTATAACAGGATAGACAGACACTGTATGTATATGTGTGTTTGGTTTGACAGTGCGTATGTGTGGGTGGGGTAGTAATGCAGCCATCCACGCACTTTTTATAGATGCAGTAACTGTGTGTGTGCGTGCGTGCGTGCGCATGCGTGGACATTTGACGCCCCCACCTCTGAGTCCCAGGGACACCATCTGGGTTTGATGTGGAGGCAGGTGATCGCAGACCAGACATTATCTTAATTCCGCATCAGAAGAAGAAAGTGTGTGTATGTGTGTGAGCTGGACAGAGCAGGAAAGTGAGTGTGTGTGTCTCTGTAAGTGTGTGTGTGCGTGCAAGCATGTGATTCATTGTGACTAATCCCCCTCTGTCCGTCAGTCAGCTGTCCTTTTGCTTTTTGACTTTTGGAGTCTCGGAGGGGTTAGGGGTTGACTTCTATTGTACACAGGGGGTGTGTGTGTGTGTGTGTGTCTGTTTGTGTGTTGGAGGGGTTTTCTAAAGGGTGGGGATAATGGGTATTGGAGTTCATGGCAGGTGTTTCTCCACAGAGCAGACTAAGCCCCATTTTTTACATCTCTCTTCCCACTTGTTTTTCCCTCTGTGCCTGACACAAGCACAGACTCCTCAGTCTGACCCAGTGCCTCTCAGCCCAGATAAGTGATTTAACGGTGTATTCTGTCTGTAATGAGATTATATCGCCTCTAATATAATTAAAAACATGATTATAGAATCATGAGATCTAAACATAGGGCTAACCTTGTCCTTTCAAAGGCCTCTGCCATGACCTTAAGATCCTTTTTTAGTTGTAAACTCTATAAAAATACTAAAGTCACAAAGGAGGAGCAATTTGAGAACAGTTTGCTTCTTAAGTTTGATTTATTGCCTGAGAAACAGTCTATTAGAGAAGGACATTATGCAGAGTCAGGATAATTCAAAATTTATGTAGTGCTATATTAGCTGTAATTTTATACACACCTTCTGAAGCCACCGTTAAAACCTCATTTATCAGGTCGTAGAAGTAATGAGATTTGGATGTAAAGAAACATTTTTTGGGGGAATCTCTAATGGAATAAATGTTAGATAATAACAGAGTGAGGTGGGCAGACAAGAAATAGCTTTTTCCATTTCAGTGCGACTCCAGCAAGTGCGGATGAGATTGTCCTTGAGCACTGAGCAGCTCCTAAATACTGAGGTGAAGATGCCTGGTGGCATCAGGCAGCGTTCAAATTGTGAGTTCTTGAGGGGTCCCCCCGGCTGCTGGCTGCGGGGCTGGAGCGACGGAGGCGGTCGAGATTGAAGGGGACAAAAATTGAAATACAGTAAAAGGTATTTCAGTTAAAGGTGAATCAAATTTGGCTTTTATTGAGGTTTATTTTTTCTTTTTTCATGGAATGAATAGGTGCAAGGTGCAGGTTATACACAGTCATAAACATGCAAAACACAATGTTTTCCATGTTACTCAGTATTTAAGAATAAATTCTTTCCAATCAAAATATGAAACAAATAATAACTGATCATATTTTCATTTAGAATAAGGAAATGTTTTCCATGTCATCCCAGTTTTTGGACAACCTACATTTGTGTGGTGGTTTGCCAAACAGACACATTAGCATAACACAACTCACATAACATAGAACACAGAACAAACTTGGCTGCTGCAGCACAAAACAACAATCCATAATATCTTATGGATTTAAATATAGTAACATACCAGAGTATGATAGAGTTTTGCCTTCCCAATCCCTAGAGAAAATCAGTGATGATGAAACCACTTCCCCTTAACGGAAGGAGGAGTGTGGTTAAAATCCGTCCGGATAATCTCATTACCAGGACGGTATCGGTGTCAATCTTACTGTCGACCATGAACTGGAATGGGCTGGAAACATCGTTAATGTCTCTTACCTGTGACTCATTCACCACAGCAATGTTAGTTTTGTTTCAATAGTGCATAGGTTCTCGTGACTTTAAACAAATGCATGAACACTCAAAAAAAAAAAAAAAAGAAACAAGGTAGTAGCACAGCGAAGCGGATGCCAAAAGTGCTGTGGTCGTACAGCTGCTGTAGTGTCTCAGTGAATTCCCATGTGCACCGAGAAGGAAACATATGAGTGAAAGAAAGATTTGATGACCTTTCATCCCAACTCAAAGCTTCAAATCCCCACACATACACCTTTACCTTATATACTGACTAGCCTTGCAGTTTTGATATATTCTGGCATGAGTTTTAAAATATAGATGCACCAACTTGTCAATTAGGACTTCCCACTCCATTTTAAAGCCTCTGGAAATAAGTACTAGTCAGTGTTCTCTGATGCTTATAATTATTTCATGCTATTCATTGTTCATTGTTCATAACTACCTCACATTGTATCCTTAATGTACTCTGAGACATTTCACTCTGCACTTCTTTCTGTACGGTATGCCACTTTGACTGTTATTTATATCAGTCTTTAAGTGCTCTGTGCCATCTGTCTCTGTATGAACAGAGGAATTTTGTCAGCACCAGTTTCCTGTGTTGGACTGTATAAAGCGATTAGGATAAAGCTACAATTTCATTTCGATGCTTTTATGATATTCTGTCCTATATTGCCTCTGTTGTTCAAACTTCCTCGGGAAAAAATGCCAGAATGCACTCAACTCTGCAATACAAAAGACAACGTCCTCCACCAGGATGACTAATCACATTTGGTTTAATGACCTTCTCTGAAGAAAAAAAAGCTTTTCCCTTTAAAGTTTTCCCCACACTCTGGCTCTTATCCGTCTGTGCGTCTCTTTGTGCCTTTCAGTGTCTCTCGGCACATTCTATCCCTGTTCTTGTGTTTGCATTTACTTCTTTTTGTTCTTTTGTTCTGTCTCACTCTCCCTCTGCTCTTTCTCCTTACTTTTCTCCACTTCTTTCTTTCGCTCACTCTGTCTAACTCATCCAGGATACTAAAAAATACGACAGCAGCCTGAGGGGCGGATCTGCCGGCAGTGATTGGCTCTCCTTGCTTGCCAATGAGGTGTGAATTCGTCTGCCACGCTGCTGTTACTCTTCTCTGAGGGCCACCCTCGCCTTCATGCACGTCCATACACACACACACAGTTTCATACAATATGCTTCACACATATACAAGCGCTTGGCAAATTCATTTATCCACACAAATTAAAAACACAACAGGAGACACTGCAAAAATGTGGTTATGGTTATGTCTTGACGATGACACCTTGTCCTGTCCGGACTTGAGAGTGATCATACACACACACACACACAAAGAAATGGTATTGGTTGCCAGCGATGCCAGTGGGGCCTGCAGATGAGAGAAGACCGTCATACACTCCATTCTAGTAATGGGCAGGCAGATGGCAGGCTGCTCTGTAGCCTCTGCTTAGGCTGATGGCTCTATTTATCAGGCTGCTACGCCCTTCCTGCAGCCCTGCATCGGGCTACAATTTATAGAGTTCTCTCTCCCCTCACACTTCCCTCTGCTATTCTCTCCTACTCTTATTTATTTGTTCTTTTTTTTTTTTTTTTTTTTAAAAGTATATGTTTTTGGGCTTTTGTGCCTTTATTGGACAGGATAGTGGAGAGAGACAGGAAATGAGGAGGCAGAGAGGGGGAATGACATGTAGTAAAGGCCGTCCGATGTGGGACTCAAACCGGGACCAACTGCAGCGAGGACTGTAGCCTCTACACATGGGGCGCCTGCTTAGACCACACGACGCCCCTATTTGTTCTTTTTTGTTCTAGTCTGCACCTCTTCTCCTATTCTCTCTGAGTCTGTGCTGGTGTCTGTCAGCTTGGCGCGATCAACAGCCGTTTCATTCCAGCGAGAACTTCTGCTGCTGGGGGAGTGAGTTATTGGCTCAGTGTTAGAAAGTGCTGCTACCTTCCCTTTTTTTTTTTCACCCTCCTTTTTTTTTTTCTGGCAGACCGAACTTTTGGTCATGCAAAGACTTTTTGGTGGCAGAGAAAGTCTCATTGGACTGAATGAAACTTTAATGGTTTTTGAGCTAGAGCCAGTTTACTGCAGCGCAATCTAACTTGGAATTAAAAACAAGGAATTCAACATTTGGGGAAGTATGCTTAATTGCTTTTTTCACTGAGAGTCAGATGAGCACCACTTTCATCTGTTCACTGAACACAAATCGGCAGCCAGCAGCTGGTTAGCTTAGCTAGCTTAGCATAAAGTCTGGAAACAGGTGTCTTTCGCTGAAGGTAAGAAAAGCAGCACTGCTGATCTATTACTTGGCCACAGGAGCAGCAACTTCTTTAAGCTCCCATACTGTAGAAAGTCTTTTTTGATTATGAAGCAGGTGTATGTGTTATATAAATGCTGAGAAAGTAAGAAATTGTGCCTTGAAACGAGCCATCAGGACTTCTGGACTTGTGATCTCACAACCCGGACCCACCTTTTTCTTTTTTCTTTAACACCAAATTGTCATTCTGACACTTAACTAGTAAGCTATGAGACACAAAGCCGTTATACATTTAATATTGTGCAGCCTTCCCAAGGATATTGATATGAGAGACCAGTGGCTAAAGTTGTTCAACTCATTTCAGTGCTGACTAACCATCGCCATTTGGTGAGTTTTACCAAGCTACAGCGATAGGCTACGGTCCATTACCTGTGGTTGGTCAGCCAATCAGATGAGAAGCTCAAAAGTCAACATAAATTGTCTCTTCTTGCTAGAGCTAAAGACAGAAGCGTGAGAGAGGAAACGTAAAACTATATTGAGATGGTTGTTAGCCAATTAAAACCATGAATATATCTTCTTATGGATATCAAAACTTCAATAAAATACTGCAATAGTGTGAAAAATGGGACCTTTAAAGTGTCAGCTAGTAACCTCGACAAGATGAAAAGAATTGTGGTAGAAATAGCCGGCACCTAACCGCTGCCGCCCCCCATCAACCACAACATGTTGATTTTGAACTTTCGTTTTTGTATGGAGGGAAGAAACGACATGTAACGACATAGACCTAACTGGTTATTGGTTATAGCTTTACACTGTATGTACTACTACACTAAGCAGGAAAGCAGGTAAACATATCATCCAAAATGTCAGACAATTCAAAAGACACAAATGATCACTTCTCCTGTTCAAAGTATGTATGGGAGGCTATAGAAAGAGGGTGAGTTACCATGATATCCATGGGCTAGTGCTGAGTAGGTACTAGATTTGTTATGAAAAAGTAGTAATGGGAGGATTTTAAAGGCTATGTATCCCCTTTATACACTGTGGTATCTGTTGAACTAACAGCTTCACACATAACTACAAACATATAAATGAAAAAACCTTCACAGATTGCATTAGTTTAAGTGTGTGTCTTTTCTTGCCAGAGCTCAGTTTGACCCTGCAACAGCTTTTTTTTTAATTGGTAACAGTTCAGTGATGAGGACAAGAAGTACAGCGTATCAGTTAGATGAGCTTTAATTATGTATAAATGACAGACTTGCTTTTGTAGTGTGAAAAAGCTGCAGAGATAAATAACTATGTGTTGAATAAGTGATGGACTGAAGGCAAAAGAGAGAAGGAAGATAAAAAACAAAAAACAATGTGAAGAAAAGAGTGTAACAAATACATGGTGGTTCACAGTCATGAAAGCTGTGTAAAAGATTTGACATCATTCATGGCAATGGTGGGATGGACGGCTGTGTGTGTGTGTGTGTGTGTGTGTGTGTGTGTGTGTGTGTGTGTGTGTGTCTGTCTGTCTGTCGTGGCTGTGTGTGTTCGTGTATGAAGTGAAGACAGAGGCAGTGAGTGAGAGCTTGGCTTTGACTCTCAGTTTCCCTCCAGAGATAAAGTGAGCGGTAATGAGGCCCTGAGCTTCTGTGCTGAAGAGACAGTAGGACCGCCAGGGGAGGAGGATGACCTTGAAGACCATATACTCTCGCAGACACACGCACAGGCATGCATGTACACTCCCACACACCCACAAACTTAAAGCAATTAAACTATTTCTTCATATAAAACTGCAGATGTGAAAGCTCACAGTTTGTGTATTTCATTATCATACATGAGGCCAAGTGTAAAAAAATTCTCTCTGCTACTAAAATCTACAAAGGTACAACTAATTTCAACAGAGCTGCAATAAATGTTATGGTTGTGAATCATACAGTGGTGATTTAACTTAATGCTAATTTTTAAGTCCATTGCTTGTGGCAGTGTTGCATTACAAATACAGTCAATAATTAATGATCACGTTAGCTGGGCAGTGAAAGGTATTTTCACTGCATAAGGAGAGAGAGCTTCACACAGAGGACTATAACTGCGCTGTTTTAATGTCAGGAAAGCAACAGATTGCAGGTTTAAAGTATGTCTGCTTTCTTCAGAGTGACAGTACTCAATATATTCCACCGAATCCTTCACTTTCTCTTTTATGGGCTGCATGACTTTTAAAAAAACAGCTTGTTGGGAGACAGAAAAGTGGTGAGACAGAAGTTTGGTAATGAGGAAAAACTCCAATGCTCACAAAGAGAACTTTGGGTTTGTTTCTATTTGACACTTCATAGTTTTACTGCAAGGAAATTGTGCATTTGTTTTCATACGATAGATTTTGAAGTTGGATTCATGTTTTGATATCCTGAAGTAACTGGAGCCAGTATTTTGATTTCCTGTAAGAACCATACGGTTAATCAATAAGATTGAAATGGTCTTTGTAAGACTGTATGTTCCTATTGTGTGGCTGCACACAGTGTTGCATTGCACGTGGTATTAGTTGTACAATGCTAGTTTGTTCAATGCGAGGCTTTTACAAAATTTTGCATTTTCACTGGACATTTTAATGTCATGATGCATGGAAATTTGTAGCATATAGTGATAGAGAATTACAGTAGCATGTTAGTACATTATCACATTATTAGATTCACAGGGTTTTTATGTAAATGACATTATCTTTTAATCATTCAGGTACTGTCATTAGATTAGTCATTAACAGTTGTATAAATTATTCTATCTATGAATAGTTTCTTAATATAATTTACATATGACTCACTCCAGGTACAGTGAATGAATGAGATGTTACCATGAATCCTTTACCAGCTGATATAGACTGAATAGGTGACAGACCTAACCAAGACGTTTAGAGGCAATAAGTTACCGACATATGAAGGTTGGGTACTCCCTACATGTTAGAATGCCACAAGCCAGTGGCTACTAAACCTGTTACATGGCCCCGCATAAGCCTATTCATCCGTGACCTGCGAGAAGCCAGTTTAGACTAATCCCCACAACTGTAAAAAATGTTTTCTCACCCCTCAGAAGGGGATTTAAATTACTTTACACTTACAACTTGTGCTGTGGCTTGCCTGCTGTGGTGTGCAGCTGGTGCCTGAAGCGTTTCTGTTGTTCATTTCGTCCACAAACTTGGACGACCGGGACCCATTTATATACAGTATGCTCACATTGTCCCCTCTGATAAGAACTACACATGCACACACTGAAATGTACTTTGTAGTAACCTTTGTATTGTCATGTGAGATGCTTCAATACATAAACATATGCTGTTGTGGTTAAACACACATACACACATACACACATACACACACACACACACACACACACACACACACACACACACACACACTTGTACACCTGTTCACACAGATACAGTACAGAGGGTGAATACAGACTCACATAGATATTTATTATTTACAATATGGCTGTAGCTCATGCACATGCACACTCTCATATTGTAAGCAGAGGGCTGGAGGGCAAACAGGAGATATTGCACATTAAAACACAGACACACACACACACACACACACACACACACACATTATGTTTTAACCTCATTGTCCCCAATGGTTGTGTAAGATGCTTCGAGGCATTCTAAACACAGACACACACTCAAATATGATTATCTCTGTTCCATGTCTGTGACTGGGTCACACTGGGAGACTGACATCATACAGTCATCATAATCATCATCACACATACATCACACAAACATCTGTAAAAACCCAGGGGACACGAACACACGGACAGCACTCAATCCAAACGGGTGACTTGGAGTATTATAATTTTGGCATTGAGCTTACGTCGGTGCCGTATTGATTGTTGCGGGTGTGTTAGTGTGTGTGCCTGCATGTGTGTCAATGAGTAGTGATGCCATACATTTTCAAGATTGCTTCTCACCTCCTGTATTGATCCCCTCTCTATCCATTCTAGAGTTTCGACTTTACCTGACCTGCGTGACTTTGGACTGTGAGAGAGAGCAGAAACTGTAAAAGTTCAAATTTCACACAGAGCAGTCTGAGGCCAAGATTTGATCTGCGAGGCTTCATGCTGCGAGGTAACAGTGTCAGCCACTGAGCCCTGTGGCGTCCACAGGCTAACATCTGTTAATATGATGGTAAGCACGGGCTCAGCTCACTGTACAAAGCAATTTGGCAGGTGTTTCGGGGTATGACATTTTCCTCACTGCATTATACACGAACGTGTCACCTAACTCCTAAAAGTCAACCCCTTTTCTTGACATATTATTGCTGATGGAGTTTGCAATTGTAGATATGACTTCCACTTCAATTTATTTGAAGGAAACTGTAAACTTTTTTACAATTGGATCCTTCATTGTGTCTTTTTATATTCTATATTATTTGACACATATGGCCTTTGTACTTCTAACTCGGGAAAGCAATGTGATGTGTGTTTTTCCCCTCTTTTTCCTTTAATATATGCTACCATAACCTTCAAGATAAAAGTGGTTTGTGTTATTTCCTACTTATTTCCCAAATAGCAGTTGATTACATACACACAATTTTATTATATATTCTATCATAGACCTTAACAGCACTTATCAAAGTGTTCCTGAATGTGTTTGGGCAGGTATACTGTATATGTGTATTCTGGTGGAATATATGTTGTTTTAACTATAAGCTGAAGCTGTTGGCAAGGAGACCAATCATATCCATTTATTTAGTCAGCCATTAGTTTTAAAAAACAAACAAACAAACAAACAAAACCCATCCCCCTAATTTGCCCGAGCCCACACGCACCCTCTCCTCAACAGCTTTCCCATCAGGCCCTGCAGAGCTGCTCTTCATTGGAGTGAGCCATCCTGAGTGTTGACTAATCAAAGGCCCTTTCACAGGGCAAAGACTGATGGCTTAATTAGGACCGCTAATGTTAATCACACTTAAATATTTATAAGGAGGAATTCTTTTGCTTAGCCTTGACCTTTCTCTAGAGCTCATTAACATGGTTATTATTGCTGCTGGTGTTGTGCTGTTGCTCTTAAACATGGCCACGACACTCGCCCCGGGGCCATTATTGATTTTGATGGAGCAGACATGGTGCTATGTTAACGCTTTGTGTGAATGACATTGGCTTATCAGTGTTTTAACCCTGGGCGTGTGTGTGTGTGTGTATATGTATATGTGTTTATGTGTTTATGTGTGTGTGTGTGTGTTTGGGCAGCCCCAGGTGGTATCTTATCAATGAGGGAAGCTCATTGTGTTTAAGTGGCAATGGAGGTAATTGAAACAGTTTCATAAAGACTAAAGGATGCTTCTTGGCTTGTGTCAGCTCAGCACTTTCAAACACACACAGACACACAGACACACACACACACACACACACACACACACACACACACACACACACACATACATACAAAGAGCTGACCATCATTTTAAATTGTTTCTCACCCGCAGTCACACAGACCCAGAGGCAAAAGGTTTGATTACTTTAGGATATACAGAGGATAACGCAGCACTTGTACCACTTGTGGGTTAATTGTAGAGGACACAGAGGATAACAGCTTCTCCTTATATCCAGAGGTGGACCAGTATTATCTGTAGCATCAGTTGCTGCAGCAGAGACACAACTCTTTAGTACTTCTTGTGTTCAGCATCACTAAATGAATTGGTCTCTTTATGATACCAGAACCTTATACTAATGACATGTGCTTTGGGGTAATAAACATCTTCTGCTCTGAGGGAAAATTATTATGGTGTGTCTTTTTAATGAAAACCATTAATCATTCATTGTTATTCTCTCAATTTAATATGTTCAGAGAGTCGGTTTCTTCATGGACTTTTTTCCCCTTTTTGTTCCACTTAAATTACCACCCAGCATCCTCAATCCCAATTTACATCAGCACCGATTCACTGCCCAAGGTACTCCACTGTTTTCATCAGATCTAATAATTTCATTTGTAGAAGAATAGCCTCTTCCACACTATAGATATCATTCTAAAGTATTATGTTTACAGTAACCTGCTGCAAGATTTAGCAAATGATGAGAAAAACTGAAGTGTTTTAAATCAGGATTTCTACACCATCCACACTAAAATGTATGTCATGCTCAAATTCACAAATTTGCTTTTATGGTATACTAATAATGATATGAATAGGTCATTTCATATGCAGGTACACCACTTACTGAGGCAGCTAGTGCTTGGATTGGTCCTGAAAAAAAAAAAGATGTATTTGAAGCACTATTCTCTCTCCTCTGACCGAGCTACTCCCATTTCTATTCTTGTTACCTTTGATCCTCTTATGTTTCATTGGTGAGCTATCTACTCGTGAGAATCACATTCTTCCCACAGGATTAAATATGGTGTTGCAACATGTGTGTAAAGCCACACACAAACACATTTCATTGTCCCCCGAAGCTTCTTTTTACCCTTTTCACATTTTTCTAGATCTCTTTGCACGGAAATAGTAAAAACTCTAACTTAAACAGGGGGTGTATTTGAACCGCATATTGCCAGAGTTAATACAGAAAGCCTTGAGGAAGTTACCATGACAACATATTGTATGACTACTACATATCTTCCTTTTATGGCCTGTAATGTAATACTGATTACCATGAGTGCCATATTTTGTGAATGTACAGTATGTGTGTGTTTATGAATTTAATTAAGAGGAAATCCACTGAGTTTTAAACATGGCTATACAGGCAGTTGATGCAACATTTCAAAGCCATTTCTGTCATAATGTGCACATTTTTGTGTCTGCAGGAATGTGTCTGAGGGAGCTTGTGACAAAGAGATGAAAAAGATCGTATGTGAATGTGTGTGACTGTAAAAGACAAGGAGTGTGGGGTTGCGATTAGCATTAAAACATAAGGAATGTATTTTATGCGTGTGAGGGTGTGGAAAAGCAGATGCAACATCAAATTTCACCCTACCGTTCACAAGATCTGTGTGTGTTTGTTGTGCATGGGAGATAGTCATAAGTGTTAAATATATGTGTTGCTGGATGTGTGCTAGTGCTCATTGAATAACCATGCTACCCGATTGAAAACAGCCACTCTGTCTCCCAGCTCTGTAATCACTAAATGCCGTTTGGGAAGTGACCGTAAGCACTTCAAACCACCTCCGTATTTCACAATCAGACCAATGAATAAAAGATTTGAGTTTTAAGTGCCCACATTTGGAATTTAAAATAAGTGGAGAGATATGGGAACGTGGAACAAAGCCAAAAAGGACCAAATAGAGTTTGTGGCGACTCCTGCTGCCCCTCCTCGTACTTCATAACACTTGTGGAGGTGGAATCTGAAAAGCTGCTGTCAGTGTACTGCTCACTGTCTCTGTCTTTAAGAGTGAGACAGGGGAGCAGGTGCAAACGTATTTTCAATTTCAAGTTGTCTACTTGATGTTTTAGTCATTGCTTCAGAGGTCCTTTTCCCCCACAATCCCACAAACACTCGCTCTTCTATTTCCAACCATTTGATGCCACAGACATTGTGGATTTTTGCAATCTAAAGATCTGCACAGTCAGTTTTTCAGCAGTTTAATGAGCCAACTTTTGAAGATGTGAGCTGGAAATATTAAACAAATTTGTAAGCAAAAAAAGAAA
Source organism: Seriola lalandi dorsalis (assembly GCF_002814215.2). Classification (NCBI taxonomy): domain Eukaryota; kingdom Metazoa; phylum Chordata; class Actinopteri; order Carangiformes; family Carangidae; genus Seriola; species Seriola lalandi. The sequence continues at coordinate 364,063 of NW_019525441.1, read as the reverse complement.
CAACCTCAACTTGAGGCAGAGAGCCAAAAGTTGAGAAAAAAATATGGATTTTGCTCTGGTTTTTATGATTTACATTTATGTCCTTTCCCATTGTAACAGATCCCAAACCAGATGCAGGAATGTCAAATGTCATAACAGCATTAGTGTCATTGTTTACAGAGCAGGTTATTTCAGGGGTGGCTGTGTTTAATGTCACTGAGAATTTAATGAAATTTATTTTATCGACTATACAAGTAGTTTCTAAAGAGAACATTAAAAAGAAAGACTGCAGAGAAACAAATATCAGGGTCAGCAAAAGAGCAAGAGAAACAAACAAACGTAAATGACAAAAAACAACACTGAGGTGGATTTACTATACTTTTAAATTTGACGAAATCTTGGGCAACTAAATAAATGAATAAAGTGTTTGTGTGTGTAAAACAAGCTTTGAAGTGGATCTTCATGTTGTAACTTCAACTTACTAAGAAAAAATCAAGAATGACATGCAGGAAAGTCAGGTCGCAGGTACAGAGGACATGGTTGATCGCAGGCCAGCAGGGGTGTATGGCTGCAAAAGCAGGTGGATTAAATGCCATTCGATCACTGGCAAGTACAATCCCTCCTCTCTTGTCTTTCATTATGTTCTTTCATTTCCCTTCTTTCTTCAACCACTCATCTCCCAGATTTTCCCTATCTCTCTCTATTATGTCCCTATGGGAATGATTAACATTTCCTAGAGCAACAGCCACCTGTGAAGATACATGGAGGTAAAGGAGAGGTAGATTCATGGCTTTTACATTTGAGACCCTTAAGCTCCATATATAGGCTGTATGTGTGTGTGTGTGTGTGTTTGTGTGTGTGTGCGTGTGTGTGTGTGTGGCTGCAGTTTCTCATGGGGTGAAGCGCTGAAACTCACAGAAACTCTGTAGCCGCAGCTGCCACCACACAGTCGATATAGGCCATAGAAAGCCTGTGTGTGTATGTGTGTGCATCTTTCTTTAAGGGCATAATTTCCACTAGGGATTGGGAGGACATGGCCCCTTTATTTTTCATTTTTCCTAAAGCGTAAGGTGTGGAACTGTCCAATATGAACATAATTCATCTGAATACTAGGCCAGAGTTCCCCTCTCAGGCTACATATACAGGCAAGACTGCTCTAACCATCTAATTGGTGGAGTTTGTTGGGGCTGCCTTTCAGGAGGCTCTGCAGAGACTACTCAGAGCTCCTTGAGAAGTTTAGAAGATATTACATTTATATTTTAAACCCTTAAAAGACACTTGAATAAACATAAATAAATCTAGGGCATATTTTTTTCCTATACAGTGGTTAAAGGAGTTATTTGTAAGTTTTGCTATTGCTACATAGCCAATGTAGCCTCCATTCTGCCCTGAAGACGTAGCGCTGCTCAGACGGCGTATTAAAACCTCTTGTTTTGTAAACGCAACAATAGCCGAAGCTCTTATCTTAGAAAACTTACAAATAGCCCCTTTAAAGATGTAAATGTAGTCTTACCTAACATTAAAGTTAGACAAAAAATATTGATACCACTCTTGTCTCTCTACAGGAAATTTCAAGCCACTGTACTGCCAGCAGCTGGTTAGTTTGGCGTTGCACAAAGATTGGAAACTGGGGATACTGCTAGCCTAGCTCTGACTGCTTACCAGCATCTCTAGCTCTCATGTTGCATTTGCATTTTATATTGTGTTCATTTTGATCTGTACAAAAAAAAAAAAACCTCAGGTGTAAAAAACACTTTTGGCTTCATGAGGACTTGTGTGCAGGACTATTTCTTGTCTGGGAGAAGTAACTTCCTGGAATCACACATGGTCGTCTGGTAACCTCACAGTGAAAGCAAGACTCCATGAAGTTTCTGTGCCCAACCAATAGTCAGGCCCCGTTAAACCACATCATGTTGTTCGATTTTTTTTTTTGCGGTTTGAACAAATGACATGTAACCTAAACCATTTATCTCTGCTGGGTGTAGCACTAATTGCTGGTTGTAAGTATCACTGTATCACCCTCACTTCTGAAACATAACAATCCTACACCCTTGTGAGAGTGTGCATGAGAAAGAATAGTGTACAGTATGTTTCCATAGAAGTATTCAGGTGTGAAATGTTGTGTTTGTGTGTCCTGTGAAGACAAAATTAGTGTTGGTGCATGAGCGTGAGTATTATGTTGATAGTGTTTTATTTTGCAGAATAAGTAACTGCCTTCGTCTTTACTCGTGTGTGTTTCTCTGCATAAAACTTCATTTGTGTGCATCTGCATGGTCTTGTGCGTGTCCTCGCAGCAGTTTCAGTATCTTAGCTGGTGACATGGAAGAGCTTGAAAGGAAAGAGAGGACTGTGCAAAAGAGGGAGAAAGAGAACGTGAGGGAGATGAGAGAGATTAAGGATTGATTATCGATCGCTGTGGAGTTGTCAGGAGGCTGAGGAAGGATAGAGGAACACAGCCTATTTCCCTTTTGTTTGTGGTTTTTTTCTCCACTCTCTCGCTCATCGACTGAGAGGAAGATTGGTAGAGAAAGACAGCCACGAAAAAGATTCATGTCATTTCTCCTTCATTTACCCTCTCTCTTTCAGTGTCTCTAGTGTTGTTAGGATCTCATTTTCTTCTCTGTGCTTAGAAATATTGAATCAAGATTGAAAGTAAGACAAAAGAAAACAACACAAGGCAGGAAGGAGGAAAGAAAAAAGGATATAAAGAAGGGAAAAAAAACACACACATATGCACATAAACTGTATTTACCTTATTATTAAACTGAACAAATCAGCATGAAGAAAAGACCTTGCAGTTTCCAATTCCCAAATCAAACAAGTACTCATTAAATCTTGCCATCCCCAGTTGTCTCACAAATCACTTCCATAAATTCCATTTCATGGAAACACACACATTTCACCCCAAGACAGTAACCAAACACAATCTTATGGTTCATTTCCATTCAAATAACAAAAATCCAAGGGATTCTTATCAATAATCACAGCAAATGTAGTCCACAGACTTCTCTGTCCATCAGCATTTATCAGTGTGAGCATGTGAGTGTTTCTTTTTACATGCCTGCATATGTCAATAGAAAGTCCTAGACTCAATTATTCCATTAATAAGACGGTGCACAGTAGCATGCAGTGGCTAAGCCGCGACGCCCGTCAACATGTTGGCATTCTGACCCACACCCATCTTCAAACTCGGCCTTCAACCACCCACTTGTCAAGTTTTGAGGCTGTATTTTGTACAGTTGCGATTCTATTGCAGTGACAAAATCTGTCCACATACATGTAAACACCTGCCAAACTGCCTCTGTGGTAGTTCCCACTATAGCAGGTGTCTCCAGGACCACATTCTGCCATAATGATACACACAGACTCACAAGGTGAAAACAATACCACCCACACACTGTCGCAGCTGGAAATCAGCAGCCTCTCACACACACTGCTTTAAACACGGAGCAGTCTATAAGCCATTTCCTGTTAAGGGTGAGTGTGTGTTCTTATCTCTGTGTGTGTGCATGTGTGATTGTGTGTGTGTGTGTGTGTGTGTGTGTGTTTGTATCTTTCTGAACAATGGGTGTTCCTATTCTTTGGCTGAATTTGTGCCTTTTCCCGAGGCTTGTCTCCTTGAGCCATGGGCACCGTAAATCCATGTCAGCCTTTGTAAGTTTTGTGTGTAATTGTGTGTTGGTGTGGCTGTGTGTCTTTTGGGTGCGTGAGAGAATGAGTGAGACACAAAAAACCAGTCCATGCTTGCCAAAGTGTGATTTGGATGTGTATGTCTCTGCTACACACACACACACACACACACACACACACACACACACACACACTGGTCCCTGTGTTTGACTGGCATGCTGAGTGCATACTGCAGCACAGTGTCCTGCTCTCCTTATTCTTTTACAGAAGGACTACACACTTAATGAGTTGTCCTGGGACTTGAGGCTGTTTAACACACACACACAGAAGTTCACATACACACACATTTTCATACCTCTATACTTGTGTTCACTATCTACATTCCCTAGCCTCTTCTTTTAACCTCATCTCAACTAACTCATAACCCCCGACCCTTATTCTCACCCTGACCTGAACTTGATTCTAACCTTAACATTAAAACCAAGTCTTAACCCTTGAGAAACCCTTTTGAAAAATATCCACATTTTCCAAAAGTTCCAAAATTGTCTTTATTTTCAAGCTCTACAGCTATAGTCATCTTTGGGTGACACTGAGGGAGTGCACTGCCTCTGTGTTTATGTAGTATGAAGTAAAGAGTTTTTATATGATACAGGTATTTTAATGATAAGATTTTAATCAAACTGGTATCTACTGAATAGAATCCTCATCTAATCAAACCTATGTTAGTAAGTTTCATATGAAATTAGCTGAAGTGCCCTTGAGCGAATACACTGAATCTTACCAGCTCCTGCTACGCTGCTTATGAGTTTAACCTGACCTTTGACCTGCCCAAAGGAGAACAAGAGAGAAGAAAAATAGCTCGCAATAAATTACTCCAAGATCTCTGTAGAGTTGCTACACACACAAACTATTAATTTCTTTTATTGATAATGACTGTTTTTCTCTCTCTCAAATCAAAAAACCTACACTGACATTAATGCTGCTCTCTTTAGCGAAAAGCCGGAGCCTTAAACTCTTCCAATTAACTCCAGTTAACCTCAGGAGCATTTTAATCAGCCCACATGACGGAAGACAATGGAGGGTATTGAACCAGGGCCTTTTTTCCATTATGAGGGAACATTGCTAACTACTGACCACATCTGCCCAAGCACATACAGTACTTTCTTAAAGAGAAGCCAAATGATTCAAACACCATACACCTCTGTGAGTTCGATGGTCCTGTGAAAGTTCGAGGGAGTGACATCTCACAGATATCACCTGAACCCCAAAAAAACAAAAAAAAAACAAAAAATCAAATGTACTTGAACATCTCACATACTAAAAATAATCACAAAAACTTTGAATAGATGCACACATTTCATTAGGAAGCAGAACATTCCCAAGTTTGAAGGAAGTTTTTACCTGAAAGCGTGTGGGACTAATAAGTGTACTTAGCTGCGACTAGCACATTAATAATGTAAAGAAAAATAAATATCACAAAACCAAGGAATTATAGGATATGGAAAAAAGAATCTTACCTCTGTGTCTCACACACACACACACACACGCAAACACATGCATGCACACACGTATCCTGATATATAGCTATAGTAAGGCTGGGTGACGTTTCCAGAAGCAGGTGATAAACAGCAGTTAAAGGAGCCATATCCTCAGTGTGTGAAACTGTCTCCTAAATGTCACCTTGTGGAAACGATGCACAGGCCCTGGCTGACAGGCACTGCTGTATACAAACAAACACACACACACACACACGCAAATACATGCACACAAAGAAAGATCTGTATAGGCCTAGTGCTATGTACTATAAGGAATACGTGGAAGAGCAGGAGTTGTTGCTCTTCATCAATACTTTATAGTCTTTTCTTCACAGTCTGTGTTTCATCTTGTTGAACAAACACACAGGTTTGCTCTGCCAGTCAAACACACATACTGTAACATCAACATTTCCTTGAACTTAGTTAGAGTAAATGAAAACAGCTTGTGCAAGAGGAACGCAGTCATTACTTGCAATCATTCCTTGAATTTAGGGTCAATTGATAAAGAAATAGCAAGAGCATGATGAAAAGTCATTCCAAATATTGTACAAAATCCAACAGAATACTATCCTATGTAAAGTATAAACACGGATATGACAAATATCTTTAGTCCTATAATAGTAAGCAGAAGAGGACGATGAACTTTTCTGACCTCATGGGGATGTTATACATTTTTGAAATCTGTGTTTAGGCTAATTTTATTCCCTTTTTGATACTTGTTTCCTTCCCTTCTGTTCTTAAAGCAAGACATTGTCCAGTTGCTGCCAGTGAAGCACCAGCAATGTGTAGACAGGAATGTACGGATCCCAGCTTTGGCACTATGTAAATTTGTGTACAAATACGTGTCAGGAAGAGAGAGAGAGGATGAAAATTGCAGAGATTGCTCTCCTCTTTCAATCAATAACCCTGTGATTCTAATAGACATTGATTGCATCTGAATCCCAGATCCCAAGTCACAAATGTGATTATAAAATGGCCAGTCTTGACACTTTATTGAAAACAATGAGGCTGGAAGGAGAAACGGGAGGAGGGAGGGAGTGGGAGTGACTGGTTGGAAGAGATGGATTAATCTTCTGCTTGTCAGCTCGCTGAAGTCTTCTCCTTCATTCGCTTCTTCTTTTGTGTTTGTGTGCACACAAGGAAATGTGCACATTTTCCTTGCAAGATGTCAGGACTGGTGTGCGCACGGTGGAGTGTTGAACTATTGAAAGAGCAACAATACTGAGGAGTTATGAATATTTCCACTGCAGCATAGTTCTACTGTAAACCCCACTTTATCTCAGCTAGCCTATTGTGGGCCTGCTAGTGCTGTGATGGACGTATCAGTCTCTATGGTTCTATCTCAAAATCAAACATAATTCATATGCTCTTTATTATATATCATTGTTTTGAATGTAGCAGAATAATGACTTCAAATTCTCAACAAATTTTAAACTGAAATGACTGCTTATTTTACTCCAAACATTTCTGATCTCAACAGCCCATTAAAAGCATCACAATCCATTAATAATTTAACTATAGTTCTCAAGTAGTGTTAGTCACCAAATTAAAATATGTGCCAATCATCTACAGAGCGACAGCAGGTCTCATGTTTTGAATTTTGTTGATGTGGTTATACCATTTGGATTACAAATTGTGCCTTTAAAAAACACCCACCAAAGCAGTAATTCATTTATTATTCATCTAGATAGAAGTTATACCATAACAGCTGTTTTCAACAAGTGTCATTTTAAGTTAAAACACTAATTCAGTTTTGTGATACACGCTGTTTCAGAATTTGAAAGGTGGCTCAACATGCATTCAGCCTTGACAACAGCCGTGCATTACAGCCCTTATTTGTGACTGCTCTCCATTGTACATTGATTGCATTTCCATTTGGGACAAGGATTTGATGTGTGTGTGTGTGTGAACATGTGATTGTATGCATGTCTCTTGACTGTGTAGGTGTATTAAATATGTGCCTGCTGTTGAATGAGATGCCAGTATCATCAGATGCCCGTGACTTAACTGCTGTGTGGTTTGGATGGTTCTGGTAGATATTCCATGGTAGTTTACATCATTCCCTCTGCAATGAAAGCCCCTCATTTCACCTTTTACAGCTGCACCTCTTCTCTCCCTGCAAGTTGCTTTTAAAGAAAAATCTAATTATGTTTTTTTTTGAGCTGCCTGCATAACAAGATACTCATTTGTTTTCTACACTATCCACTAAAGGCTTAAAATGCTGTTTAAACAGTTTGTTCCTGCTGCAATGTCATTGTGGAATGATCAGAATGGATTTCCCTCCCTGGCCTTAATATAGGCTTGGAAGCTTGTACATATACAGTATGCCATATAAATCATGTGTGGTTTGTGCACTTGGTACCTTTTCTTGCATTTATTTGTTCTTGTTATTGTAGAAACATGACAATAAATACAGAGTGGGATTATACAGTATTACTACAACTGCACTATAAAAGATTCAATGAAGGATTATAAAAGTCAGGGTAGATCCAGGACGAACGCATTAAAAGGGATTTCCTCAGTGACTGTGACTGCACGTGCAAAAAACAACAAAAAACTGCATCTTGAGCATCCATTCAAATTTTTAAATAAGATACACTCCTGCATATTGTTTGACAAACAGGCCTGGATGTGTTGTTTTGGCTCATTTTTTTCTATGTGTTCCCGCTTAGCTTTTGTAAATCAAAGATGTCATTTCTCTGCACAGTATGTTTGCATTCTTGTTATTCAGTAGTGACAGATTATAGCAATATGATGTTTTGTTTTGTCTCCATTCATATATTCATAGCTTTGGTGCAAAATATTGTCAAATATAGTAACGTTGTAGTGTTTCGCCTAAACGCCAGATCATTCCCATTTATTGTTCGTTAACACAGCAGCAGTCGCTGTCAAAACTTCCATGCAAAATGAATATGATATAGTCTGTCACTCAATGTTTACAATAACACACACACACACACACACACACACACACACACACACACACACACACAGCACTTTCTGGCAGAGTGCAGTGACACTGCGTGTTTATGACATGTATTCATGCATGCATAATTACACCATTTACATCTCTTCTGTCAGACTTGGAAGACAATGATCAATTTAAAATGTAAATGTGTTCCCTCCGTGTTCAATCAATTAACAGTGAAAATAACATTTGTGGGTAATTTAATGTTTTCCCTTCCTATTGCTCCCTCCTCATCTTATTACTGGTGCTCATTATATATCATTATGTATGCATTAAATGCCATGCAAAAAGTGAAATTCACATATTTTGAACTATATTCAGTGAAGATGTGCTTGACATACATGCCACTTCTAGCAAAACTATGATAAGTGGAGAAGATGGAATGGCGGCCCAGTGGAGGAGGAAGTGGAAGGGAGGGTTAATCATTCAGTGACTCCATCCATGTGTTTAACGCAGCAAACTCGCCCGTTTCTGGGTCTGTGATTTGTTTGTGCTGTTGTTTTCCCCAGGAAACTTTCCTGTCTCTGAATATTTAACATGATGTATTCAGACACACGTCAGAATGATTTTAAGTGACACATGTTTGTGTATAGACTGTAGTTTGCACAGAGGGCCGTATCCGCTTTTTAAAGATGGTTTTACTGCGGGTCACAGAACCCAAAATAAATTCAATACATGCAGGAAAACATTTTAGCCAAGAATATCAAGACAGATAAACATCAGAAGACGAGAATATATGAAGACATGAACATAGAAAACACAGCTATTACACAAAGAGGATATGAACGCACACACAAAATTGGCCAATGGATGCATTCCAAAGGGGAAGAGGAGCAAGGGATAGTGATAGTGCATCGGTGCCAGTCGATATTGTGCTGAAAGCTCCTGGTCAAGTTGGTGAAAGATACTGTCGATAGATTATATTCACAGACCACAGCGATGGATCTCTAGAACCAATCATCAGTGCGTCTGTGTATGTGTTTGCTTGTGTGTGAAAAAAAGACACAGGATAGATGAGTGAAATATAAGCACTCTCTCACACTGGACGGTCTGGCTTGGTCCTTATCAGTCTACCTTGCCTTGTGAAAGAGATGAAGACACTGTTATCATTTTGTTGGCAGCAAAAAGGAACTGAGATCATGACATACCAAGCCAATAGTAGGCTGTCAGGAACCGATGGGTCATCATTGAGTGCCTGTGGCCTCTAGTTTTAGTGAGAGAGAGTGGGAAAGATTTGGTTGTCAGAAGAAAGAGGGGGAGAATAGGAAATAAAAAGAAAAACATGTATAGGACATAGTGGCAAATCTAATACCACAGCAGAGCGTCAATATGATTAATGTTAGGGAAAGACTGTGGTTAAAAGTGTAAGTAAAATATAGCTTGGTTATGGTTAGGGTGAGGCAACTAAATCACTTGGTAAAGACTAGTGAAAGACCATGGTTATAATAAAAAAACTGAATGTTAAATGCAGGACTGGGACGATGAACTTTAAAGAGCACACAACTTATTGTATTAAAGCTGAACCTTGGTAGTGGAGGCAAAGGGATACAATGATGGTTTAATAGTGGTTAACAGGAAAACTTGGTCTTTTTTTTTTTCTTGGTTTTCGTGGCTCTTTGCATTTATATTTTGTGTCCCTGGTCTCCAACCCCCTGACCATCTGCAGTGTCCATCCCAACGGAAGAGTTTAATTCTAGGGGGACAGAAAGAGGCGCGGTGGGGGTGGCTTGGTCTGGATCTCCGTGGACATGAGCTTGGCTCTCTGGAGAAATAGCTGGCAAAACATTTACTCACCTGCCCCTGGAGTGCACACACACACACACACACACACACACACACACACACACACACACACACACACACACACACACACACAGATATGGACAGACAGACAGGCAGCTGCTAGCCTGATGGGGAGGCTGATGGACATGATACATGGATGAATAAGCACACACATGAGATGATGGAGTAAACCTGAAGCACACAAGCGCACACATTTACAGAAAAGGTAGTAAGTCATCAATATGCAAACTAACTAATTATATGACTGAGTGACATATTCAACACACCCGCCCATCCACCCACATGCACCACACGCACACACACATACACACTATATATAGAGAAATGTCAGCTTCAATATAATTTACTATCCAGTTGCTCAAGATACAGACAGAAAATGGAAAACCTATTTACAATCCAAATCAATGGGGTATCAGAGTGCCATTCATTGCGTCCATACAACACATAAAACTTCATTAGCTCAGCGACATGCTAATAGATTTTCTACAAAAATGAGATATCATGGATGAGGCTGACATATCCAGTGTTTCAGTGTGATTTAAACCAGGAAGGAATAAAGCTTTGAGATGGGCAGACACTTTTATGAAGATGGACATACTAAATCTGGCATCAGCATTGGCAGCTCATAAATATCATCATCCCTGAGATAGAAATGACTTGTAAATTGACCATAAAGCGGATATATACACACTCCGTACGCGTGATTTAGCAGCCTGCAGCATTGAGGGATATACTGTAACAGATGTGTGATGAATGTCTATTATGTGGATGATACAGTGTGTATGCAGGGAGTGTGTATTGGGGCTTGCAGGGGGAAAGGGGAAGACCCCCGGGAACAGTGTACCACTGTGGGGTGATCCCTGTATCCCCACAGGCTTACGATAAACCATGTACAGCTGTGTTTAAAGGGGTTCACTGAGTTAATTCAAAAGGACACAGGGATGCAATGCAGGCTTATGTGTAGACACACACATGCACACACACACAGTTTTTCGGCAAGATGAGGAGAGCTGCTGAAATAACCCTGTGCCAGCTGGCAACAGGACCCACACAAACACACAGATACACATGCAGACCTCCCTCCAACCCACTTGACTGCATTAAAAAGGAGGCTTCATCAAAGCTATTCATGATGCCTCCATAAGTCATCATCTCATTTGCAAGACAAATGGGAAAGTCAAATTGGTCAGTGCATTTTAATAAAGAGCCAAGCACTGAGCTAGCATCATCCTCTCCTCTGCTGCCCTTGCACTTTCGCACAGCAGGACAGGTATTCTGAACTCAACACTCAAATTTATATTTTCACACCTGTATAACTATTACCTAGCAACTCCTGTTACCATTTGTCAATATACTTATAATTCAATATATTTATTTATTGGCATTTTATGGCTTTATTAGACAGCAGCAGACAGGAAATGTGTGGAGAGAGAGTGGAGGAGTGACATGCAGTAAATGGTCTGGCTGGACGAGAGTCAAGCTGGGGACTTGCTGCTCAGGGCTTTTATGCCCATGTGATATGCACCTTAACCACTAATATCGGGTCACCCCTAATCTATATTTCATTTTTATATACAATAAGTCTAAAACTGTGCTTTTATTTTGTCCAAAAAATCTGCCCCAAATACCAGGAATAACAAGAATGAATTTTTAATCTCAACATTTGAGAAAATATGGACAAAATGCTCAGAAAAATGGAAAGCTGAATATTTAATGAACAACTTGATGAGACTGTTTTGCCAACAACTACAATCATGGCTTATATTAACCTTTAAATTAACTCTTATTAAATGGGATCAGACTAGAAGCAAACAAAAGACTAAAAGCAAAAAAAAGGTGAAAAAGCAAATTGCAAAACACTGTTATATATACATATACAATCAAATATGAGCTTCTTCTAATATTTCTTTTTGCTTGTCAGCTGTCAACAGAATGTTGACATGTTAACAGATCCTATAGGGTCACTCGTAAAAATATTACAGTAGTTTTTACAGGCTGATTTTAAGATCAGAGAACGAACAGTGGAGAAATTAAATATGTTATTTATTGTGAAGCCTGACATGCATGTAAATCTTCTACTTAACTTAAATAAAAAAACCTTGTGTGTTTAAGTTTTCAAGGCAGACCTGTGTGTCCTTGGATTGAATTATATATGCTCATGCAGCACACAGATAGGATGTTACTCCGACGATAAAACATAATTATACAGACCCATTATCATTTGGTCCAAGCATGTTTGATCTACACATGGACCAGTGACCTCAACATTAATTTCATAAGGTCATGCGATCCTGACCCTTCATGGAATTACTATTGTCACTGTAGATTGCAGCACTATTGATTTGCTGTGCTTTGAAAGCTATCTGATATTGAGATCCACAGACTGTTGATTTAGCCCTGCGCTTGTATTGAATAATTAAATGAAGCCAATAGGTTTGTTGATATCTAGGCAGTTTCATCCTTCAAATGACTCCGGGAGATACCCTCAGAGTCTGTCATGAGGACCAAAGTATAATAAATTAACACAGGTCTGACACATACTGACAACAATCGGCTGTCAAAGCGACTTGGGAAAATAGCGACCACCCCCAAACACACAGTTATTGTTGACTTATTGCGTGAATTGATTTACTAGGGGTCAGTCTCTCTCAAAGGTGAAATTGAGCTGTAGGACCTAAAAACCTCTTTCTTTGGTTTCATGTGTTTATTTGTTTACAAAAAGCTATCTTGGTCCATTCTTTGTATTGATTTCTAAACAGCTACAAAGTATTACCCTGTCAAGGAGCAGAATGTCTTAAAACCACTTATACCCTTCTGGTAGCAGCAGTGGAGCCATGTTTACAAACATATCTGGTCTCTTCAAGCATTTCAAACCCACAGAGTCCTATTTTAAATTCTAGCAGAGTTTCCAAAGACACCAAATATATACGATTACATTTTAGGGAAATATGTATACAAAGATACCCAAGGCTTCAACTCTCATTTGATGTAACACTGAAGCCATTAATAGCCAATACATCTCCAGTGAAGCATTGGGACAAGATACAGAATATGTGATAGGCTACTACATGCAGTGCAGACATAACTTCAAAGTTATGTCCGCAGGCTTATTTATACATTTTATCAGGCCTGTTTGCATAAAATGTTCCACTACAAATCAACGTGACTATATGCTTGAGCTGTAGCCATAAAGTATACCTGTTAATGTGGTCACATGTACCTTTGTGATTTTACAATGTAGGCCACATATTTGGCAGTAGCTTCACAGCATTTAGTCATTGTGGTAAAAAGAAAACACAGGTGTGCGAGATTACAGTCACGTGACTCCAAGATGGCGGCAATTAGGGGTATGTCACAGGTTCCTTGTTTACAATCTTTGAGTAACGTCGATTTTGATAACTTAAGCACCTTAATTTGAGTTTATATTGCTGTTGAAGATGCATTTGAACGCTGGAGTTTACTTATTTGATAGACGGCTGTGGAAAATACTCGAGGTAAGTACGTTTTTTTAATGTAAATGTTGTTTCTTCGGGTTTTTCCTGAGCATATTAGCTTTCGCACAGTTACTTCAGTGCCATGATTGTCATTGTTTGGGTACATGCCAACTTAATTAGCTGTGTTAGTGCCAGTATCAGCTATTGTTTTCGCTGTTATGTTGGCTTGTAAAATAGTAACAATGTGTTCCTCTGGCTTTTGGTCACTTTCCCCACCCAAGAGACCGAAGACGATGTAGACGTCTTTCCTTAAGGACCTAAAATCACCAACACGAATACTTTCATAGGCAGCAGATGATAATTTAGCACTTACCTGGCTTGACTTTTTTGTGGCGTTTGTATAACATCTGTGTCTTATAGGGGTTTTTACAGTTATCCTTGTGAACACTTTGATAAAATCTCCAAGATGGTTGCAGTGAATTCTGGTCATTAAGTGGCCACAGAGCAGCACAGAGCCACTGGTGCACTTTTGGCTTGGTTTGTATTTGTCAATGTCAGTGGCTGTAGAGTTTCTTTGGCCTGTAGGTGGGGCTCTGATGCAGTGTTTCAATGCCGAGGCACCGGTCTGGATGTGACAGCAGGGAGGGAGAGGAGCACTAAGGGAGGACGAGGATGTTGCAGCAGGCACGGACACCTCCCCAAAAGATCCCTCCACACTCCCCTAAGTTCATACTACCTCCAGGTTGTGTCTAAATGGTCAGGGCGCCCATGCTTACACTCTATTCTAACTTGAATTATTTTCCTCATGAAGTTGTTTTTTTCCAGTTTGTTTTCAGTGAGCTAATTGTCAGGTCCTCAAATTCTACATCCTTTCATTGACTATGCGAAATAATAATAGGCCCATTGCAGACCGACGAGGCTCGTTTTGGAAGTTATTGACATAATAGAAACCTCAACATGACTCAATATTGTTTGCAATATTTTGTTGATCTTGATGGATTTGTTTTGAATTGTCTTTATATGAAGATAAGGAGTACGCTTAATAGCCTGTTTAATGGAAAATGCATTATCCTATTCCCCCACCCCCATACTGCTTATTTCGTTAAAGACATGATTACATAATTAGGCTTTTAGAATATTAATTGCTTAACATTTATGGGGGGAGGATACACTCCTGAAGCATGCTAAAAGATCATCAAAGAACAAAAATGCAGATTCTAATCCCCTACAACTATGCAAGTGTCGTAATTATGTTGCTGTGTTGCTTAATCTCTATCTTTAAATGATCCTGCGATTAGATATTCAAATCCGATGATCTGATCATTTCACCCCGGTATTGTATCGTATTTGTGTAAATTCCCCTATGGCATTGCCAAATCTCATTCTCGACGGGATGATGCATTACATAAACCTTCGTCTGGCTCCGGGACCCATACCTCAATGCATAAACCTGTACTTTAACAAAGCATAAGATTTATGTAATCTCATATCCTCTGTTATATCCTTGTTTTCTTGGGTGAAGAATGCCAATCAAAGGGTGGAACAGTTAAAGTTGAAAATCAACTTTGAATGCTTGTTAAAAGCGGTCTGTGCGATTGTGTAAAGATGCTGACACGAAAAAAATCAACATGACCCTGCATGGGACATCAGAGAAATGATCCCATCTCAAATGGAACCTTGTCACTGTCCTTAAAGATAATGAGATCATAAACGTGATTATAGCCCAGTGATTAAAGGCTTGGTGAGATGCACATTGTTTTGTATAGTGATCTTTAATGCCCACTAAACCTCTTTAAGGGTAGTTGCCAGGGACTTAAAAATGTAACCCAAGCGCAGCCCCCTCCAGATCTGAGATGTTACTGCGGGTGAGTCAAGATCCTTGGTGAAAACAGTCGTCTTTTGCAACGGGCGAAGCGCCATCTACTCAGTCCCTCCCGAGCGTCAAGATCCGCTGCGAAGCTGCAAACTCCGAGGCAGCGCACCTCTCTCTCTCCCTCTCTCCCTCGCTCAGTCCCTCCCGCACTCCCTCTCCCTCTCTCTCTTTCGCACTCCGCTGCAGCACCCTCAGCACCTCAGTTGAGCAGGAGCACCGCACTGAGTCACATCTATACACACACTCTCTCTACACACATACACACACAGACACGCACACAAGCACAGCCTCCTGCGGTATCCCGTACGGCGCAGCGGCTTTTCCAGCGGCATACCAAGTGCGTCCTCGCCGAGGGATGGGAGGTGCAGCTCCCGGGTCTCAGAGCACTCAGAGCGGCGTAGTAGAGTCCTGCTGAACGGGGAATGCTGCTGGAAGTCTGCTGCTATTTCTTTTTCCCGTGCAGGAATCGCATTCTGACTACAAACCTACCGGGGATTTAAAGTGGACAAGTCGTTTGATCCGGATATAACATTACTCTGAGCATTTCTCATTTTTGGGGGGAGTAAAAGGAGTTGGGGATTGCTCTGGACGTGCCTCTTATCCGCAGTGTCGATGCGGCTGCGGCTGTGAAGTGATATCTGCATAGATTACAGGTAAGGAAAGAGGGTTGTCACGGCGTTAGTTCCCACAGTCAGGGTTGTTTTTAATGTGCTTTGGTGCCTTTATAGCCAGGTTTTTGGGTGTGAGGTTGCCACTGCACCAGCCAGGTGATTCGAGGCGTGCTGCACCTGTTCTAGCTGCGCCATGCCTGCTCTGCGCACTCTGGCAATGGGGCGGGTTTCATTCCGGACCTGTCCATCTGGATCGTATAACTAGCCCCGGGGAGAATTGCAGAAAAATTTAATGACCTGCTATTTCTTTCAACTTGGGACTCTATATTGAGTGGATTCCCTCCGTTTGGCGCTTCACATCATTCATGCCCTCCTTCCACTGAGAAAGCTGTATGCCTACAATGTGCTTATTAATCTTGCAGTGTTAAACTCTGAAGGTTAAAAACAATAAGATTTGTCGGGGGTTCCGCGTCGGATTTGTGCAGTGTCTTAGGGGAAAAACCCAGTCCCTAGGTCTTGCATTTAGTGGCGTGTAGACACATGGACTGCAGTTGGGATTTCAGTCGTGGCTCGGGTCTCAAATATAGAAATGGTCAAAAGTATTTGATATTCTGCTACACATCAGGATGCTTAGCAACTGCAATTCCCGCCATATGTTAAAATTAAAAGGTTAATGGGAAAACATTGTGAGTTACAGTGATGAACACAGCGCGTCTCTCTTAAAAAGTTGTTAAATCCACGCCGTTTTGGAGCATATCCTGCATCTTTAGGGATCCACGTTGGGGTGATTTTATTTAGCCTGAAACTATTCAAGCATGGTACTATGAAGGAGCTTTCTAAACGGTTTCTTTGCAATATTGACGCTTCGGAGTTGCATAATCCCTAAGAATTATTTCCTGGAATTTTTGACTTTGAACGTCTCCTTGTAGCCAGTGAGGTATTTTTCGAACTCACAATGCAGCCGCACAGTTACCTAGGATTTTAACAGTAGCTATATCTGCTGTCTCATAATTCATGGAAAACGCACGTTGTGTTATGCCGAATCACATTTCTTCCCATGTGGCTTCCAGGATCGTGGGGATATGCCAGTCTTTTCTCAGAGATTTTGAACTTGACCGGTGTGGCTCTGGCAGAGCGCCTAAATAAGGGTTTGACTTTAGGGACACTCATGTTAACAGAAAACATTGTAATATCTGCACAGAGACTTAGTCTCTGTGGTATGCAGTAGACTACTGAGTTTAATCTAAAACCATGGAATTTACTACCTATGGTATTACTATAATATTCCTTTAGGATAATATGATAAGTGATTTAAGGTTAAAGTAGTTCCTTTTAGAGATTAAAAAAATATTATCTGAAGGATTTTTGCTTTGATATTGTAGTAAAGAGGCACCTGCATACGCTTTACCATTTTAAATGTCATTCAAAACTCTCTATTGAATATATTACACATTCCACTGTGGTGATCTGCAAATGTTTTCAGAATATTGAGTGAAGTACTGACACAAGACTAGATTTTTACTTCACTTCCAAATTGCAGTTTAACAAATCTGGTGACTTTAATTTTCTGAGATGATTTAGAGGTGTTTGAATCGTGAACACTCATAGATCAACTTCCTCTTGATTGCGCCACACTTCTCCTGTGGGGTCATACAGCCAAGTGACGTGGCAATGAGCAATTTTTCCTCAATATTTAAAGTTTTACATGGTAACCGCTGTCTTGAAATGATGCACTTGGTTCTGTAAACAGTATTTTACTTTATCAACATTTTGATTTTGCCAACATTCTGGTTGTACACAAAGTTACTGATCCCCTATGGCACAGCATTGCTGTGGGTCGTTTCCCAGCGTCAGTGTTATGTAAATTTGAATGGGAAGGTTTGTTGGAGGTAGAGCTGATTTCTTTACATTTAAGCAAGGAACATAACAGTGCAGGCTTGCGCTGTCGCTCTGCTTCAGCCATGTAGTGTGATGTAGGTGTCTGACTCTAAATGTGGCTCCTGCTCCATCACTCCCTCCTTCCTCATTTCCCTTGCTCCCACCCTCTCTTGCACCTCATACACAGAAAGCAGCTGCTCCAGCCTATGCAAAATGCAGATCCCTAGTACAGCAGTCACACTGACTACTCTGAGCCCCTCTGCTGGTTTCTCCCTCCCTCTATCCACCTGCTCTCCAGACTCAATCCATCAATTCATTGTCCCCCTTCCATTCCCTATTTCATGTTACCTTATACTTAATGTACAGCATTGGGTTATTGTTGTTACGCAAATATCTCATAAGCAGACCAATTATACATTCTTAGTTGTGTTTTTAATGATCCCACCAACAGGCTTACATACTTGTTTAGTGCACACTCAAAAGAGCGTGGCTGAAGGGACAAGGCTGTATGCTGAAAAATCCATGAGGGGCAGTGTGGCTTCACAGGCTGGTGCAGTGGATAGGGTAATCCCATAGACTGTGCTTTCGTTCACAATTTTGAATTTGTTTCAATGGCACAGTTACATTAGGTGTAACTGTTTGTTGGATAATTCATCAGAAGATACATATGTTTATTAACACATAATTCAAATTTTACTTTGGAAATGTTGAAGTCATCATTCCATAGATGATTTTTTATAGCATTTACATATGTTTAGATGTGCTGTGGGCTGGTAGGGGAAAAAAACACCATAGTTGGCACCAAAGTCTGATGATTCTTTAATGGGCAGCTGAAAACAACCTTAACAAAAAACATTAGATGCTGATGGCTGATGTGTGGTCCATTAGTTGCTGTTTAACTGCCTGTGACGGTGAGGCAAAGGAAAGTAGCTTGCCTACTGGGCAAAGTGTCTCTACTGCATGCTGAAGTTCCTGTGTTTTTCTGTGTCAGTGTGACTGTAGCTGGCAGGCAAGCCTGTGCGATTGTGCCTGTTTTTTTAGTGTTAATGTGTATGTCAGCTCATTTCTGAATGTTCAAATTTGTGTGCTTGTCCTCTTAGTGTGTGTGTGTGTGTGTGTGTGTGTGTGTGTGTGTGTGTGTGTGTGCACATATCCTGCTTTTCAGAACTTTTTTTTTCATGTTGGCAGCCAGAGTCCTATTAAGCTGTCACGTGCTGTTATAATGGGACCCAGTACATGTACATGCTAGTATATCACAGTTGCACCACTTTTATTTTCTCCCTCTAGCCATCTCTCATGCTTTCCTTTCATCTTTTTTCTCAATCCTTCTCTCTCTCTGACTGTCTCTGCCTCCAGCTCTCTCCTCCCATATCTTTATGCCAAGCACATAACTTTATCTGTGTGTGTTTGTGTGTGGGGTTGGGCAAAAAAAATCCCGGCTGTTGTGACATTGGAATGACCTATGAGGCAGAATATAAAGTGAGAAGAAGACATGGGATGTTTCTGTCTTAGATAGGAATCAGGGAGATGTGGAAAGGCACCAATGTATCAGTGGGTTTGCCAGACTGCTCCGTTTGATAAGACCATGTTAAACGTTTCTCCCAGGTCTCAATGATTCATATGGAGCCGTGAGTCTGATATATAAACAGCTCTCTTTGATGCGGCAGCAGATGACACGCTGTGGCACATTGGCTCTTATGTTTGTGTGTGCCAAGCCGAGCATGACAAGCAGTAAATTAGTTTTGTTTCAGATGCATGAAATGATGGGAAAATTGCAGACAGTCTTAGGGCATTTTTTTCCCCTCTCGCTCGCTCTCATTTGCTCCCGGGCCGACGCCTTAAGTCCACGCAAGGATTAGGCCCTTAATTCTGTTTTCATCCTGCCTGTCGCAAAGAAGCATGGGCATGCATGCTGAAGTATGCATGCATGCGTGCACACACGTTTTATTAATCCATATCAGTCAATACCTCAGAGCTCTCAATATTTATCATGTAACCTAATTCATCCCTTGCTGTGTTCAGACAGACACTTAGAACGTTAGGGCTTTTTTTGTCATTACTCCATTTATCAATAGCAAGGGTTTCTTTAAGTGAGGCTGCAGGATCTAACTGTGCTTTGTTAATATGTTGCTTAAGTGTGCAATTCTTATGTGTTGTACTTCAATATAGTTATGACTGTGAGCCCCCATGTCAAGTTCTTGAGCATTAGGGTTTGCAGTGCTTGTAACATGTAGGGGTAGATGTTAATGTTAGATGTTGACAGTTGTATTTATGCTCTCGGCACTCCACCCTGGTCCCAGCCCTCCTTTAACCTTATTGGTTGTAGGAACTCTGGGGTCAAATTGATGAGTGCTGTATTTCAAAAAAAAGTTGAACTTGTCTCAGCTTGAAAAGAGGATCAGTGCTTACCTTGCTAGGTGCAAAAAGAGGCCAGTGACTTCTTTTGGTAAGCGCTCACAGCACCACCTCTCCTTAGAAAACGACATTGGTATCGCTTTAAAAGGTTTTGGTAGAGGCATGCACAGAGCTTTTATTATGCTGTCTGCAAGCTTTGAAAAAAGAGTGTGACCAGTACTAGAAACTGCCATGTAAAATGACTGTATTATTACTGTTATTTAAGTAGGTTGATGGAGTAGTTAGTACCCCTAAGTGCAGTGCTGCTATGATTGACAAGTGTTTTCATGCCCCTGTAAGAATGGCCCTATTGAACAGCACTGATGGTAAAAATACACAGAGAATGTAAATACTATGTTTGATTACTATACTTTTATGGTATAATATTGTTTCTTAGCAGGAGGGATCCTCTGTTTGGATGGCCAGAGGATTTAAGGATAATGATATGTCTTGCCTCGCCTTTCACCCCCACACTTTCTGTATCAGTCTTTCTTGTCTCCTGTCTTTCACTTCCTGTCTGCTCCAAGTGTCAGTGGTGTCAGGGGGCATCAGTATGCAGTGTTACTACAGTAATTGTGAAACAGCGGGCTCAGGGAGGACCCCTGCCATGCTCTACCCAGAAGGCGGTGGGGTAGGGGGAGGATTTGCTTTACTGTAATACCCTGCCTCCATCATCCCACCTTCTCCTGTCTCCCCCCTCCCCTCAGGATATATCATAGTCTAGCAGCATAATGTTGGGGATGTTACAGAGAGATTTAACAAGACTTACACAGGGTTTTGGTGTTATTCTTCTCTCTGTGTGCTACTCCCTTTTGAGTTTGGGATTTTGCCTTTCTTGAGTACTTTTTTTCTTCTGTTGATGGGATTTGGAATGGCTTGTGTCTGTGTGAATACAGTGACTGACTCTTAGCCAGGGCCTGACTCTTAGCCAGGGCCCAACTCTTGCCAAGTGCTTGGGAAAAGTTTGTTCTCTCCTGGAATAAGACATGTTTCATTTTTTTGTCGGGTTTAGTCGCTGACTTTCATCAGTGATTGGTATTGATTTTTGATTGCCGTGTTTAAACTTTCCAGGAAAGGGGTGACTGCATTGTAATGTGAAATTTTTGCCATGTACCCCAGCAAACTGGTGAATCATCACCCTGGTTAATCTGCAGTGTGTGTTTACTCATGCATGATATCATCCCTCAAGTCTGACACATATGTTTGATTTGTGTCATCCTTTCTCACTCCCTGTTGTGATGATAGTTAGGTTTGAGAATCTGCTATATTGTACGCTGAGGGCTTGCTGCATCCATGCTTGCTCTCAGCATCGGGAGGACCTATTAAATCTTTCCACTATAGTGACACACAGCATCCTTACCTGCCACCTACGCAACTAACTGTGTTCCTATGGCAACATGATTTGTCAACTGAGAACCCCGCTACAGAAATTGCCTTCACTGCTGTGTTTCCCTCAAAAAAAAATAGCAGGAGGGACTAAAGAGACATGATGGGTTGATACTGTGATGGACTTTTGACCTTTCATGTGACAATAACTGAGCTCAGAAGATTCACTATTAACTTTTATCTGCAGTGGGAAGAGGAGCACTGATACTTGTTGACACTCTAAGCACTGATGACTGTTGGTATGGGTATTGTATGCTCTCCCACACAGCAAGTCTTCATGATTCGAAACAGTGGCTGAGTGTTTGTAGTTATATATACATACCCTCACATAGAAAACAAGTAAATGCCAAAGTCCTTACATTTAAGAAGCTGAAACTAGCATATGTATTTTTGCTTGATAAATGGCTTATTTAACAAATTTTCAAAATAGTTGCTTAATTTTATGTCGATCATCTAGTCAATTTATTGACCAACCATTCCAGCATCAATGCACCAGGGGAAACAGGAAAATATAGTAGCGAGTGGAGATAACATTTAAATGGTTTTCAAATAAATAACCTTGCAACAACTAGATGCCCAGTATAGTGTGTGTATATAGACAAACGTTGGTTGTTATAACCAAGCCTTCCTATATTGAACACACAATCTGCCACCTCCCACACAGAGCACTGGGAGTTGCTGGAAACATCAGCACTACTCCGAACCCCAGATGACATACTAGAAGAGGAAAGGTTAGCCACTTTATTGTATTGCATCAAGCGTCCTCCTTCTGACTTTTTCCTGTGTTGGCTCACAAAAAGGACACCCTCTCTCTCTTTTTCTCGGAGTCTACAAATGTAACTGGAGAGAAAGCACAAGTTCTGAGAGAGGTTTCATCCTTCCCTCCACACTCCCCTTTCTTTGTGTCCATCCGTTCTGCATTGTCACGGCAGTCCTTCAGCTGAGCTTTGATTGGGTTGTTCTGGGCCCACCGGCAAATCTGGCAACCAGATAGTTGTGTGTGTGTGTGTGTGTGTATGTGTGTTTGTCTGTTTGTCTGTCTGTCTGTCTGTCTGTCCACATGTAAGTCAGTGTGTGTAAGAGGTTTTTCTCCATTTCTCTGGGCAAAGCAATGCGATGAGGTAAAGCTTGCAGAAAATCAAAGTATAAAAACGGCTATGACCAACTATGAAGAGACGAAGCAGGGGAGGAGGAGAGGAAGGGAGAGGGGTAAAACGCTGGATAACAATTTGCATCCTCTCACTTGCCACTGTGAATGACGGCTGGCTCAAAAGCTTGTCTGATGTGTTTATGCCATAGGCTTTTGAGGGCTGGAGTTGAAGGGAGAGGGAAAGTTTAAGGGGAGACAAACTGTGGGGAGGGAGGGGCTGTGGAAAGGCATGTAATAGAGTGTAAACCTACATGAACTCAGTTTACCCAGCTCTCAGTTTGTGAAATGGCTCACACACACATTTCCAGTTGATATTCAAGAAGGTTTTCATGTAAATTTGGAGTGTATTTCTTGATGTCAAACTGTCAGTTGCGTGATTCCTTTTAATCAAATTAAATTTACAATTAAGTATACTCTTGAAATTGTAATGATGACTTTCAATAATGAGTCTGTATAAAGTCATCACCATTACAAGAGAACATTCTCAGAAACACCTAATATATTTATGTACGCTAATTAACCACTTGCTATCTCTCTTTGCTGCAGTGTGACTAAAGGGGCTTTGCTGAACACACACTTGTATTTTTTGTTCACATTTCTTTGTTTTGAAAAGTTCACTACTGTTACAGAGGCCATGCATCCTAATCCTAAGTGATGGCAATGTTTACAGCCTGATGATGAGTCAAGGGTCCCGGTCCAGTGGCCATGTGTGGACATAACCAAATGTACACTGGCTGCTGAATTGGTAAAAAGGCTGTGTAGACGAACTCAGCCTCCCTTGACCCTAAAGACCTCTGCTCAACTTGTCTTTTCCTTTGGCAGTGGGACTTTTGGCAAATGAATTAATCTGCTCTGTAAAAGACTAACCCAAAATATTCTAAAATGGAAGAATTCACAACTCTTGTGGTCTGTTGCAATACTACACACACAACATATATTGTGTGTACATTTGTTTTTCAGGTCATCCTTCTGTCTTTATTTACTGCTTTGACCATTGACCTGCCAGTTTACACTCTTTAATTTAGCAGCATTTGAACTATATATATATGCTGTGTGTTAGTGTGTGCATTACATGACATGAATGTCTCCCCTGTTGCCTTGTTTGACTAATCAGTTAAATACTAACATTGTCAACATTTTCATAACCAGCCCAAAGGAGACTGTACTGTAATTATTGACAATTATTGGAAATTACTGGCAATTAACTATTATGGCGTCATGCCAACATTAGTTTTAGTAGTTTAGATAGATACATTCTTTCCTCATTAGACAGAGGATGAATGACATAAAATGGAAGAAGTGTTTTTGCATGCCTGCACAGTAGTGCACACATCTGTGTTCAGAGATGATTGGAATAAATTGTGGACATGTTAAGTTTGGAGAGTGGTCTAAATATCAGAGTATTTAATCACCAGCATTTCTTATTGTAATGACAGTAGCATTATTTTAGTCTTTCAGCACCCTGTCAAATCACTGACTCCTCACTTTCTCTTTCTTACTTTGACCTTTCAGAAAAATGACACAGCCACTTCTCCACTTCTGCTTATTTATCATGCCAGCTGTTTCTTCTTCTCTCTCTCTCTGTCTTTGCTCTCTATCAGGCAGTAGTTATAATACAGCACCATTTGCTGAATATGTTTAAAAATGGGACATCTTAGCTGCTGGAAGGGCACTTTTGACACATCATGTCAAACTGCTCATTTTTCAGTTTTCGGAGACCATTACTGCAGGGCTGCAAGTCTCTGCAGGTGCAGACAGTCTGTCTTCACTAGTATCTATCCCACATGGACTAACATGGCAATTTACACTGGATGGGAATATGAACAGGATGACAAAGTATGTCATATACTTCTTTTTTTTTTTTTAAAAGAAGAGTTGTAAGTAAGGTCATATTTTTCTTTCTAATTGAGGCAGCCACAACTTAAGAGCAAAGCAGAGTCAAAAGTAGATGAGAGATGACACATGCGTGTGTTGTGTGTGACATTATGCATCAGTGTCCCTGCATTGTGATTGAACAAAGTAGCTGCATCTACCTGGTGTGAACACACGCCCATATACATCAACTACATCCAATGCAATGTTCAGTTTCCCATTGAAGCTGTCAGATAATGTGTTGATAGTAATTTTGGAGGCTTTAGTGTGTGCTGTTGTTGGATGGAATTGTTTTTTTATGGGTGTCCTTGTTATTGTCCACCCTGCTCACTTATCAAGAAGACCACCAAGTATGAATGATATGGTTAACTTGAGTAAATGGATATCCATGCCCTGAAAAATGAAAGCTCCTTGAATATAATGTACTTTTGTAATTGTTAAGTTATAATAGTAGTGATTTTTCTTGGTTCAGTGGATAAGTGTAGACTAGTTTAGTTGGCAATTAATTGTGAATTACAGAAACAAAGGAAATAGCAGTTTAAAAGGGCACTACAAGCCAGTTGACTGACCTCATTCCAGCTGTGCATAGTAAACCAGGATCTGAGATCTTTAAGACTCTTCATCACCACTATGGATTATAAGGGAAAGCTGTAATCCATGCGCTTTGAGAAAACCAAATCAACCACTGCACTGATGAGGCTCACAGATGTGCATGGTACTCTTCTTTTGTGTGTGTGTGTGACGGAATGGGATGAAATAGGATGGATTAACATGACTGTTTTTGTCCAATAGTTTATTCCTTGTCCTTTGTACTGAGCTCTGCACAGGCACGTGCATACACATCACGCACACATTTAATAAACATAAACACCTCATATACTGAGCACATCTGCACACCTTGGTGTGTACCTCACAGACACCTAAAAGGAAAAAAACACTTTGTAGAAACAGAGTGAGGGATCAGAGAAAAAGCAGCAGTTTAATGTTTTATTATAATCACCACAAAGCCTTCTAAATTATCAAGCTTTCATGTCTAAGAAGTTAATCTCAGAGGTCAAGTCTGCTTTAGCTCTGTTCAGCACCAGCAAAAGAGGAAGACGGGGAAAGCAGCAGATACATACAGGTCACTGGAAAAAGGAAGAGGAAACAGAAACAGAAACATATGGATGAATATAAAGAATTAAGAAAAATAAACTGTGTAACTTCCTGTGTGGTCAGTGGTTGGTGATCACTAGCTTCATTTGTCAAGACAAAACATCTGAACTGGGGCAGGTCTGATCCTGTTTACAGGGACTAAGCCAGAAAACCTGATTTAGCCAAGGGTGACTTCAGAAGCCGTTATTTTGGCATGTGAGATAATGTTATTTTTTTCCCTCCGGCGCCACACAAGCTGTAACCAGTATGAGGTAAACACCATTGTGACAGTATTATCAATGTCTTAATGTGTATGAACAGAGTAAATGATAAAGTTGTACTGGATGTTATTGGTTAGTGTCGGTTACTTGCAAACAACTGAGTGTGACTCATACAAGCTAGTACAATGATCAGTTCACATATGGCAAATTGAAAGGGTGGAAAAAGTTATAGCAAGTATTTCCAAAGGGATTATTTTGAGGCGATGTCAAGTCAATGGCATTGTGACAACAGCTGTCCGGAAATATCGGGAATGTAAGTTGTCAGTGGTTGGTTAGACAACAGAAATCTGTTGTGCTACACTGTGAAGCTGTTGTGGGTATTTGACAGTTCTGTGGACTCCTTTGTTCTGTCTGTGTGGCCACATTTAAATACAATCCATACACATTTGTTTTTTGTATTTTTATTTCCACGTGCCAATGGTTTAGATCTGTGGGTGTTCATACTGTATGTTACGGTTTAAATTTACATGTGATTTCCCCAGAGGCACCAGTATACTCTCTGGGCTTGTCTCAACCTGGATCAGTTATTTAACTCTTGTACACCCCTCCCTTAACCTGTGTGTGTGTGTGTGTGTGTGTGTGTGTGTTTCTCTGTGTGGGAGGGTTGTATATCTGTCAGTTTCTCTGCTCTACATTTTGGCATGTTGTAGCAGGAAAAAATTATTAACTTTAATAATCGCTTGATTTGCATTGATGTGTTCCAGTTCCACAGCTCTGGTATTGTTCAGGCGGGCTCACTGGAATGGCTAACTGAAAAACATAAATGGTACAAAGTCATTAATATTGGTCTTAGTCTTAGTTATCTGAGCCTTTCCTGCTATGGCATGTCAATATGTCAGCTGAGAAATATTTGGTCCTTCTTTGTCTGACTCTCACCTTTTACAGTACCCTACTTCTTCCCTCTCCCTTCAAACCATATTTTAATTGTGAAACATATTAGTGTCCCTGTACACAACTTTTCTCTGTGAAGTTACAGTTCAGCCTTTCCCCTCTTCTTCTTTGTAAAAATGGTGACAAGACTTGTTGTCGATTTGCATTTGAAGTGCCTATTCTGCTCTACGCCCTGATGATTGCAAGTTCCATTTCATGGTGAATTCATTTTACCCTAACTTACCAGTTGTAGCTCTCTGTTTGGAGGGCAACCTTAAATAAGGGACACTCTAAAATATGGAAGGCATAAGGGAAGATTTATGACAGCTTTAGGTTCTACATTGATCATACAACCTCCTTTTTCCAAACAATCTCCCAATCCTTGATCAGTGTTTTCAGTAGACCTCACCATCTCACTCTCCCCATTCACATTACCTCTGCTGTATAGTCTTAAGCCGTTTTATTATGATTGGAGGCCTAAAGTGTGCTGTGTGCAAAATGAAGTGTTATAATTCCTGATTTATTACCTGCCTCAGTGGCACTGACATGCTTGGATATTGCTAGGCAAGAGAGGCAGGGAAAAGAGGAGAGCGACAGGGAAGAAAGACGAAGAGTGAAAAGCTAATATGAAAGAAGAGCTTTAAGGATGTCACCTTTGCTGGAAATCAAGTCTTACCACAATTCAGCGGGCCTGCCTACATGATGATTAAAACCTCAGAGGTCACACCATGCCTGTGTATGTGTGTGGATGTCTGCTTGGGTGGGGTTTGTTGGTGACATTGGTGTGTGTGTGTGTGCGTGTGTGTGTGTGTGGATAGACTACATATAAACCAAGTATATGGTTTTCTGATTTTATTGTTGTTTGCACTATAGATTGTTTCATAGTCAGACTGGCTATAGGGAGCCCCGGGAGAATTCCTGATGGGCCTCCACACTGGTGGACCAGTAAAAAAAAAATCCAAATTTTATTGGCCCTCTCTGTGTACTTGTCATACATTCATTGGGAGTGCGCTGCGTGTGTGTTTTGGGAGTGGGCTCACATATGTAATCAACCCTCACTGACGTGGTGAGTTGAGTGTGTTGGGTTTGTATCAATGCATAATGCAGTAACTTTAACAGGGCAAATGGGAGTGGATCAAAATGAGCCATGATGCTAACATACGGGTTTGACCAATTATACATATAAAAAAAAAAGGCCTGCATCTAATACAAGCCTGCCTTTATTTACCTTAACTGTTACTTTCTGCAGTTGAGGTAAATAAAGGCCCCTGGTCAATTTTTGAGGAAATGCAGTAGTTGAAAACTATTGAGGATCTGCTGTTAACACCCCATGATGATGTAATTGAAATTATTCACACCAGATCTTTTTGAAAGACAGCCACCAGGTAAAGTCCAACACTTAGCGAGCAATGATTTAACTTAATCACTCACTCACTTACTCACTCACAGACATTCGCAGATGTAGCAGTGGCCAATGGTATGGTTGGTCCAGCCAAAAATACATTGGCTGATGTTACTACATAATGTGATGATAGTGATGTATCTATGATATGCTACAATTGGCCAGTAATATTGCTTCTCAGGCTCTTACACAGATAGACACAAGCACTTCACTTATCCTTTTGCAGCACCACTGGAAAAATTCTGCCTTGAAGGTGACAGACAACAAAGTCATTTCTGTGTCTTTAACCAAAACACACAGACATACACACACACACAGAGCACACTACACTGATGTGTCGTGTTTCAGTGTTTTTCATACTGCAGCAAAACATCCAAAGTCATTTCAGCTTCAAGCAAACTATAACTCATAATTAATTACTGTGTCGAGAGGAAAAAGGGGATACTGGAAACCAGAGATGAGACTGAAAGAGAGGGCAAGAGAGGCAAAAGAAAAATAAGGAGGGGGGGGTCAGAAATTTCACTGTCATGGAAGAACAGAAGAGCTAAGGGAGAGCTGGAAGGAAAAGAGGTACAGGGAAAGAAGAATGGATGGATGGATGGAGAAAGAGAGGGAGGACGTGTTGCGACATAAGATGGTGCCAGACGGCAGGCGATGGAAGCGAGAGCTGATTTGTCTACACGGCCCTGCATTCCTGTCTGTCCGTTAGCTTGGGGAATAAGGGAATTGGGATAGAGAGAGAGAGAGAGAGAGAGGGATGGAAAAGGAGAGGGAGCTAGAGGCTTTGAATTTGTTCTATGAAAGCAGCTGTCAGACAGTGCCTAGCAACACCATTTAAGAAGGATTCTTGGCTGCATTTATAGTAATTACAGCAAAATATCTCTGCCTTTTCATTCCAAATGAGCTTATATGGCACAACATGGCTATAACTAGGGGGCAGTTTGAGGAATGATTGAGAGGATATCTTCTTTGTCAACACAAAATATGTTGTGTGTGCTTCTTTTTAAATATATATTAAAGGGAAATATTAAAGATATGCTCTGCTCTTTTCATCAACACATGAATTTTTAAGCTTTTTGAAAACACTCCATAACAGAAAGTGATTATTCATAGTATTACTTGGACCTGCAGCATCCAAGTAATGGTCATCACCTTAACCTGTATGTATACTTTCTTTTGTATTGGTTTGTTATTTTGCATCTTACACTGTTTATTAATACATGTGGATGAAGCTCTTCAATCATAATCATTTTCGTAACATCATTTGTCTTATTACAGTCCCTGATGTTCACTGATGAGTTGCTTGTGTGTCTTTGCCGGGACTTAGTCATCCTAATTGAATCCAGAGCTTCATTAAGTTCACCCTGTAAATGGTCCTCTCCGGTCACTGCTATGTGTTCTAGTCAAACCCAGAGGCTCCTCCCATTCAGGAAGTTAGACAGCGTTTAACCCAATCCCAGTGAAGCGCTGACAGTAGGCCAGCGGGCTCTTCAACAGTCCTCCTAATGACATTAGAGCCCCTTGATCTGCACTGATGATAACACACTCCACCTATCTCAGCCTGCATCAGCACCCACTACACAAAGGCCCAGCCTGAGCCAAGAATGTGTGTGTGTAGAGTTTGTCAGTGTGTGTGTTTGAGTGACCTTACTTTGGAACCAAGGACTGTTTGAGTGCCGTACTCCCTCAAGGACTCTGTCATTCCCCACTCTCGCAGTGTAGTAACCCCACTAGTGATATTGTAACCAAAGACGCAATGCAGAGATTGTTTCTGTACAGAAAACATTCTGGAGGGGCCTGACTCTGAGTGTGTGCTTAGAAAAATGAGTGTGTTTGAACCCTATTCTACTAAGGAGGATTAGTAAGTCTCAGATGTGAAAGAGGAAAAGAGGGGGAGTGGCAAAAAATGAAAGAGATTGAGCGAGGAGAGGGGATGGGCAGATGTCAGCTATTTCTCTAAAATCCAGAGGGGTTGTCCAGTTGGATCATTGCCTAGACCCCTTCTTTGAAATGCTCTGACTCACTCTATGAGACAGAAAGATAGACAGCTAGCTCGGAAGAAAGTGAGAAAATATGTGACACAGAAATTGGGTTTATGCTTGACACACTTATACTGGATCAGTTCACTATACTTGGCAACACTTCTTTCATACAGTATCTTTTCAGGACACATATTTTTTCAGCATTTTGCCCCTTTTCTACTGCTAACTCCCACTGTTTTGGGATTGTGTGGACAAGCATGTTACTTCTGATACACATGAATTCACTAGCCACTTCTTTTTATGCAGAGTTAAGGGGAAGTAACATGTGCAAACATCCATGCTATCCCACCCACCATCACACCTGGTTCCCCTCAGGAATCCTGACCAATCAGTAGGGGTCTCCACTAATGGAGCAACAAGGACATGATCCCTCACAGGCTTCCCACCTACAAACCATTGCAATTGTGTTTGGCGGGGCACCTGGCCTTTATCTCACTGTAAAAAATTTTTAAAAAAAACTGTTCAAATGGTGCCATTTAAAGTAACCCGGGGCTTTGCAAAGTCATTAATACCATCATTCTGTTAGGTTAATACATTGCAACTGCTATGCAGCTGCCATGAACTGCAAAATCTGTCTGGTTAAACTAATTTCCCTTGAAAGTTGTAGGTGCAGATTTTAAAACTTGATTTAATAATTAAAAATAATATGTTATTTTCAGCGTGTTGATGCTTGTAAACACTGGGTTAATTACTACATCTGTAGTACATAATGTCTGAGGCTCTCAGTCAGTTTTCTGTCATTCATATGATATGTACCCAGTTGACAGTGGAATCCTAAGGCTTTCTTTGTAATATCAACAGCTCTGTGGTGGATTAGACCTCCTAACCCTGATCTAGACAGGGTATCTTGTGACAGTAATCCATGCTGCTAATCCACGACTTGATGTAAACACCAAGGACACCCCGCCTTCTCTCTCTATCCTCTCTGTCCTTCTTTTTTTCTTTTCTACTGCTGCCTTCCTGAGAGAGATGAGTGTGCCATCTGTTTTGTGTATCAGCAGGGGTTGGCTTAGCTTGATAGGTATGTTAGACCTGATCACTCCATCATTATTTAAGTTTTTGTCTGGAGTGTGTGTGTGTGTGTGTGCGTGCGCTTGTGTTTGTGTGTGTGTGCGCGTGTAAAAAGACCGCCCAGTTATCTACTGCACATCTTAATTTTGTCTTGATGTGCTTTATAATAACATAATTCAGCTTCAGTGATGCGTTTGTCGATGGTTGTCGTTTCCCAGAAAAGGGTTATGCCTGGCCCCAAAAGAAATAGTTTTAATTATTGAATAGGAATGAAAACAATTGTTAGTGGCTGCTACTTTTACAAATACTTGCAGAAAAATTGAAAATATAGACTCACCAAGCACTTTATTAGGAACACCATACTTGTACTGGGCACGTCGCTCTCAAAACTGCCTCAGTTCTTCGTAGCATGGGTGCTACGAGATGTTGGAAACATTCCTTTGCATCGTATCATTTCTGCAGGTTTGTCAGTGCACATTCATAATGCCAATCTACCATTCTATTACATCCTAAAGATATTCTATTGGATTCTGATCTGGTGACTGGGGACACATTACTCCGTTGGGTTGTGCCATTGAAACGATGATTGATTGGTATTAATGGGCCAAAAGCGTGCCAAGAAAACAATCCTCATGCCATTACACTTGCACTACCAGCCTGGACTGTTGACACAAGGCAGGTTGGGTCCATGGATTCATGCTGTTGACACTAAATTCTGACCTTACCATCTGCTGTTGTAGCCAGTGTTGTGCATGAATACACTGAATTGGCGCCTTCATTGAATATGCCCATGTTTGTAGTGAATGGATAACTGAACATATGCATTTGCAACTAGTGAATATGAGTGTGAAGGTGGTAGTAATGCACCAAAAAGCTGTTCTCCAACTGCCAAAACACATCAGAGGAAGAACTGTGCTTTACAGCAGCACCTGAGGATTTACAGCACCTGGTCTGGCTACTTTGATGTTTGATGTGAACATTAACTGACCTATATCTGTATGATTTTATGCATTGCACTGCTACAACATGATTGGCTGATTGGATAATTGCATGAATAAGCAGGTGTTCTTTCTGGGGGAAAAAAGTGCTTACTGAGTGTATGTTAAGGGACAAAAGTGGAATAGCATGAATTTCAAGATATAACAAAAGCAACCTTTTAGACGTAAAGGTGCTAAATCCATATAAGGACATGCATGGTTGCATTGCATTGAATTAGTGCTACATTCGTGTCTGCATTCATAAGGAGACTTGTACTCATTTGTATGTACATTTTTGTCCATACTTTCAAGAAGTATATAATTGGATTTGTGTGAGAGAGAGTGTATGTTCAGGTTGTCAGACTGGTGATAATGAGTCAGGAATCCTCCTGTGCTCTGTCCCTTGCTAATTCTCTTATTCCTTCAGGCAGGCAAGGTGTCTTGTATTTGTTGTTGTTTGGGTTCGCTCTTAGCTACAGCTTCTCCGGAGCGGCATGCGTGCATAAGCAGAGGCCTGGGCTTTCCCCCCCAGCCACCAACAAGCTGCAAAAGCCTCAGTTTACTTTGCTGTAGTTTAACTTGGTTTTTGCCAATGTTGTAGTGAGGTGGGGCATTATGTGCTGTTGTTGGTGCCAAGGTATAATGCCAGTTTGTGTGTGTGCTGAGGGGCATTCCTGCTTTGTATGCTTTCGGTGTTTGTGTATTTTATGCAGAAGTGTCAAGCTGGGGTGTGTATCGTGTTGTGGTCTGCATTGTGTCTGTGTGTGGATTGCTGTTTGTGTGTGTGTGCGTGCATGCTTGCATTCGTGACTATGATTATGCTGGATGAGTGCAGGGACACTGTTTTCCTCCACTCCCAGTGTGTGGCTGCAATGCAGAGTGATGCTTATTCCTCTGATCAGTGCCAGAGCTCAGCAGGGGAGGGAGATGGGTGGAGGATTTTGGGGGGTGGCTTCATCACTCCAGTCAGTACATCTACTGATCTGGGACACACATCTCTGTCTGCTTGTTTTCTCTCTCTCTCTCTCTCTCTCTCTCTCTCTCTCTCTCTCTCTCTCTCCCTCTCCCTCTTCTTCTCCCCCCCCCTCCCTTGCTCACTAGTTTTTGCTCCCTTTGGTGTCAAAGTCACACTGAGTCTCATACTTGTACAACAATTACTACTTCTGCTACAACTACCACTAATAGTACTACAACTGTAACTACTCATTTTCTTTTCTGCTACTAGTACACCACATCCTGCCCCAAACCGTTTCATCCAAACCATTCAGGACTCATGCATGTCTCATTATTACAACTTGGAATCCCAGTGCTTAGTGAACTGACAAGCAGTGGGACATGAGAGATGTAACCAAGCTCCCAGACAGACCTCATGGTAGCAGTTCATCTCATAAGAGCAGGTTCATAGCCTAAAGCAGTACTACTACCACCATCCTGACCCTGCCAGCTGATATCAGATCAACCAGAAAGGTGCACGCCCAATACACAGAACGAATGAGCACAAATGGACAGAGTAGTGACTGACAGCACTATTCCCAAAGGGGCCAAAGCCACAAAATAACCAAGAAAACAGAGAAAAAGAAAAACAGTCAAGCATTCATTTACAGAAAATAAGTGTAAATTTTACTGTACTCTACAGTATAGGCAGCTGCTCTTATTATTCTTAAAATGACTTATGAAATAAAACCTGTGGAAGTGAACCATAGGGTTTCAAATGACAGAATAGATTATTGATTTGCTCAAGTAAGTCATTCTAGAGTTTAGAGGCTCTGAAAGCAGAAGTTTGTTCACCTTTGGTCATTGATTTATAGTTTGGAAACACAAGCAGGGCTTTGCTGAGCATCTTTAAGACTGATAAGATTAGTTGAGGGTTAAAGTGAGGGTCAAGCTACTATTTAACTTCTATTCACCCTCTACTACCTACTCTGACTACTGTTTATGTGCTAGTCCATGGAGTTCTTTAACAATAGTCAACAAAGTCTTAAAATAAATTGCAAATATAGCTGGATGCAAGTGCTGAACTCTTCATTTGGTCTCAGTGGAGATCCCAGCTACAACATCCACTACAAGCAAGTTTTTTCTCTGACTATCTTACATCGATCTGTCCATCCATCCATCATCCCCTCTGTCTCCCCATTCTAAACAATTGGGACTCAGCACTGAGTGCACCTTCTTGTAGCTAGAGCAAGACATGCTCTTAACATCTATGTTACTTCTCTCAAACCTCACTGACCTTTCTCTCTTTTCACTTTGTATGGCTGGGTCCTCTGCTTTTCTCCACATTCTGTTCTTCTGTCTCTTAAACCTTTGCCACCATTGTGCCTCTGTGCCTCGTTCAAGTCTATTTACTTGTTATGCAGTTGTTTTAATTGTTGTCTATATACTGTATCTGCTATAGCAACTGTCATTTATTCACTTCCTCTCACCCTGTGACAGATTACCCTAGATAAGTGTGCAAAAAGCTGTATTTTTTTCTTCATGAATACAAAGGATTATGTGTAATTACTCTAGTTCTTACTCACTCATAATCTCCTAATCCCATTTGACTCATAGTGTGTTTTATGAATGTGATAGTTATTTTTGAAAATTTTTTACACTGTGAGAAGTTAAGCTGTTTACCAAAGACTTTGACAGTTTCTTCATTTCCAAGTCATTTCTTCAACATAAATGTCTTGCCCCCCCCCCCCCCCCCCCTCTCAGTCCCCAGCACTATAAATAGAAGGAGATTATTTTGTCGAGGCTTGCTTTTTGTTGTGTCTTCTCCAATTGTCATGTCTGGCCTTGGCTCTCCATTACTCAATCATTGCCAAAGCAAAAATGGCTCCTGACATATCCATAATAGCTTTGCCTAATACTGTTGTCCCTGAAATTAGCTTTGCAGCATCAAAATACTTTAGCTGAAACAGGGCAATTTGGAGCAGTTGATCTTTCAACTTAACTGGTTGTTTGTGTGTTGTCTGAGGTTTTGAGCAATACTTTTGACAGCTAGACTAAATGTACTGCATATGTGAGAGATCGAATAGAAAAACTGTCATCTGCTTTAGTGGGGTGGGGGTGGGGTGGTGGGGGGGCTCACATTTTATCCATGTGCCAAAACATTTCTGGTGTGTTGCCATGTCAATGCCACTTCACCTGATGGAGCTCAGACACATCAACTAATTCTCTTCTCTTCTCTTCTCTTCTCTTCTCTTCTCTTCTCTTCTCTTCTCTTCTCTTTTCACATATTTTTAAATGTAAATGCAGTTTCACAGTTTGAGCCCCCTGGCTGGCAACTGACAGCCTTAAGGACAGAGAAAAATGAAACAGGAAAACAAAAACATCCCAATTATTTTCTAAACACTGAGCTCAAACTCAGTTTTGATTCTCACAGATGGTGATAATGCACACACACACTCCTGTTTTTGCCCACATTTCCAGTGATACTGGAAGTGTGTAAGGAAAGAGTGTGGTGCTAATCATCGTGAATTCATTAGCACTCTTTGATGTCTATGGGGCTGTGAATGTGTGATTGTGTATGTGTTTGTGTCAGCCAGCCCAGAGCAGCCAGCTACGCACTCAGGTCACACAACTTAAAGCTCCCTATATCTTTTTCATCCCATCTGCCATACTTGCTTGCTAGTTTTTTGGATATTACATAGTTTCACAAACTTCCACTAGTTTGTCAACTTTTTATATAAACTATCAGTCAAAGCAAGCGTGAGTGATTCATTTTATAAGGTGGATAAACTATTTGATCGATGTAATTAAGGTATTTTACTTTCATGCTGTAATTTCATCTTGATCTCAAACGTGATCACCTTCTGTTCTTTTTACCAGCAATATTACCTCTTTTAATATGCATATATAAGAGCAGCCAAGGGAAAAGGCATGTACTAATGGCACACAACAGGATAAAGATAAACTATGTGTTAGAATAATCAGTCCCTCTGTGTGTGTGTCTGTATAAATCCTCGGAACCATAGCAAGCTTTAATTAATGGCGCTTGATGATCAGCAGGCAAAGGCAAACAGAAACTAAACGAGCTTGCCCCCCCGTCAGGGAGGATAATTGCATTCCACCAACAGATTCATGTGGCAGACACACTGCCATTGCAGGGTACCACTGATGAGGATGTTTTGTTTTTTTTTCTTTTTTTCTTTTCTTTCAGGGTTTCAGTGTTTCATGTTTGCAAAACTCCCATATATTTCTCAAGGGAGACTTCTGGGAGCCTGTCCTTTCTCTTGTTTTTTGTTTTGTTTTTTGGATGTGAGTGTGGTGGTGTTCATACCCATGAGGATAGGTGGATGTGAAGGTGACATAACGGCCTCTCCCTCTGTCTGTCACTACGTCTCACGCCCTTCCTTTCCCTCTTAGTCTCCTTTTTTCTTACTTCCTTCCTCTCTGTCTCTTTTTCTATTAATAAAAACAGCTGAATAAAGTTGTCTGGGAATTTCAGAGGAACACTTTGTTATGGCTGTCCCTCCTGCTAGGTAAATGAGAGGTGGGAGCTCCTGTACTGTTCCCTGTGTGAGATTAATATGCAGCTCCCCTTTTATTTTTAGAGGAACATTACGGGCTCACTGTCCTGTCATTACTCCTCAAGTAGCAGCAGCAGCTTCCGCCAGCACCTTTATCTAAACCTCTGCCTCTCTCTTTTACGCCTGCCCTCTCAATAATGGCTGGACACAACAGGAGAAACTCCTGAAAAAATCTTTCTAACTATGTTATTTGTGTGTGTATTTTTTTGGTCAGACTCTCATGTGTATTTTTTAACAGAAACTGTTTACTTTTGCAACAGAATTTTGTCACCGTTAGTTTGTGATTGTGTACTTGTTTCAGTAATTTTGTCCACAGCCTATATTTCTCTACTCCTGTCTCTCCCTTTACCCACCTCATGCCTTCGCTATAGCTATGTTAATGATTACTCTTTGACTCACACTCATCCTTGCACAAACACACACATCTGAGGACATGTCACCTTTTGTATCTCTATCAGTTTTTATCCCTCTCATTATCCTCTCTGGTCCTCTTATCATGTGCTAGGAGGCTGTCTGCTCTGTTCTTTCTGTCTTTCTCTGCCTGCCAGGAGATGGCGGGGAGATTGGTAAGATTGCAGTGGGGTTGCATTTGACATCACCACAACTTGTGATTGCTTGGATATGAACCTGAGGAGAGATCTGTGGCAGGATAATGTCAGGTAGTGCCATCATTTATGGGAGCAAGCGTTCATAGTGATCATACTAAAAAGACGACAGACTTATTTTTCGAGTTTGCAAACTTAAAATGGGAATATTACGCTAAAATGAATAAATGAAAATAATGGAAAAAGGTAATTTTTGGTATTTTAAAGCTATGACAAGAAAATCTTTTTGGCTAAGACATGAAAATATTGGATTTTTTTCATATTTCATTTTTATTTCATTTGTACTATTTTTTAGCAGTGACAGTTTAGCTAAAACACACCATGGCACTGTTCAGTAAAACTATCTGTTTTGCTAATGGAGATTTGATGTGACAGACAAGCTCTGACATAGCTCTACTATGTGACACTTCAAAGTGTTTCTGTCTTCACCCTGTACCTCTCACACAACAGCACACAGATTATAAACTGAATTAGAAAAAAAAATGTTATTACTTGTACTATTTTGACATATTGACCATACTGTAAGCACCATGCACAATACACCTGTTACAAGTTAATACCTTGATCGCAGTTGCAAACCCTGTTGTTAATTTTATTGTTCTGATTAAAATTTGATGTTAGAATCGATTTTGTATATTTTTACGCACAATGAATTGGTATATGTAGGAATACAAGTATTTCTATTATAGTATTTTCATATCACAATGATGATGTTGGTTTCAGTATAATGTCGGATCACTAAACCAGAATAACATTGTGACATTTCAATGCAAGATATGATTTGGATTAGTGTTGCAGAACTTTCTTACGTGTGTGTCTGTAAAACTAATACCCTGATACTACCTATGTGAACACTACTCCTCATGATATCCGGCTTGCCACTGGAGAGATCTAATGAGCAAGCGACACACACAGGGGACCGCCATGTTTACAGGAAATGCTGTCATTTCCTCTTGATAATCCGTGCTTGTATGCATCTTGTACTGTATGCAAGGTACTTTGAAAGTATAGATATAACAGTGCAACCCACTGCATGCAAAATTTCCATTAAGTGACATAGTTTTACATTTATTTCTGTGTATTTGTGTGTGCACCTGTCTGTTGTGGCTTTATTTGTATTGCTGAGACTTTGCAAATGACCCAAAGACTATAGGGAAATGTATTTCTGCAGCCGCTTGCATTTCCTCCCTAATTGTTACTTTTCTGCCCATAACCCTCCCACATTGTGAGTGTGAGTGTGTGTGTGTGTGTCTGTGTAGGTGTGTAGGTATGTTTAAAGAGAGAAAGAAGGTCCTTTTCTCTCTGCTAGCAGTGTCAGCAGGTGAGCAGCCCTATTGGGAGAAAAGAGAGAAATCGCCAAAGCATGCAAATTGCTACTCCGAGGGGAGAATCAATTAGGTGCATAGCAGCCGGAGCAGAAAGGCAAGGAGGGGCGGAGAGGGGCAGGGGTCCATGCAGAGAGATGGTGCAGAGCCATGCTGATCACCTCCTCTGAGACAATGCATTACTCCTCTTCTGTCCCTTTCTCAATCCATGAACTGATCCTACTGGCTGAAGCTCTCTTCGCACTTTGATTTCTCTCTTTGAAATCTCTACTGCGCTCTAGCCTCATTCTTTCTTTTTGTCTTGCCCATTTCTTCTCCAATTATAGATTGTTCTAGAGTCCCTCATGTTTGGCCTCTTCACTGGTTTTCCTCATTGTTTTTTGTAATGAAGTTTTGCTTTAATATGTGCCAGATAGGACTTAAACAGTGACCACATAATGTCTTCATATGTATAATTTATATCTATTAATACCATGTGACAGTTGCCTTGAATGTAATTTGCTGGTTGTGACAGAAGTTTGTCTCTTTCTTCTTTAGGTACATAATGTCCTCCATCTCAAGAGAGGCTTGATCCTGATTGGCCGACAGTACTGGTCTGTGCCTCGTTCCCTCGCCTCACCGCTCCCACCGTCAGCACAGCCATGACAGCCCTCACCAGGACATGGACCTGCTTTTTTGTATGCTGCTTCCTGTTTAGTCTGGCGCTTCATGTGACATCACAAACAGTGGTGCAAGCCCCACAGGCTCACAGTGCAGGCTCCCAGGTGATCACAGTGTCCCTTCAGGAGGAGGAGTATGCA
Source organism: Seriola lalandi dorsalis (assembly GCF_002814215.2). NCBI lineage: Eukaryota > Metazoa > Chordata > Actinopteri > Carangiformes > Carangidae > Seriola > Seriola lalandi. Next base: position 324,589 of record NW_019525441.1, on the reverse strand, counting down.
TCATTTCATGCTGAGAACCCTGAGTGGACATTCAACCATCTGGCTGTGGACTATCGCAATGGCAATGTTTATTTGGGAGCCGTCAATCGCATATACAAACTGTCTCCGGGCTTGGAGGTGCAGGTATCCCATGAGACTGGCCCAGATGATGACAACCGCAAGTGCTACCCACCACGTATTGTCCAGCCATGCAGTGAGCCGTTGACACTCACCAACAATGTCAACAAGATGCTTCTGATGGACTATCGGGAGAACCGGCTGCTGGCATGTGGCAGCCTCTACCAGGGCATCTGCAAACTCCTCCGTCTAGATGACCTCTTCAAACTAGGAGAGCCCTTCCACAAGAAGGAGCACTACCTCTCTGGTGTCAATGAAAGTGGCTCTGTGTTTGGCGTCATTGTTTCATATGGCAATGCCTCTCCGGACATGCTGTTTGTAGCCACAGCAGTGGATGGCAAGCCAGAGTATTTCCCTACCATCTCTAGCCGCAAGTTGGCCAGAAACTCAGAGGAGGATGGCATGTTTGCCTATGTCTTCCACGATGAGTTTGTGGCCTCTATGATTAAGATCCCTTCAGACACTTTCACTGTCATCCCAGACTTTGACATATACTACATCTATGGCTTTGCCAGTGGGAACTTTGTCTACTTTCTGACTTTACAGCCTGAAATGGGGGGTGGCCCGACTACTGGATCCTCCTCTGCTGGGCGGGAGCAGGTCTACACTTCCAAGATAGTCCGCCTTTGTAAGGCAGACACCGCCTTCAACTCCTATGTGGAGGTGCCCATTGGATGCATTAGTGGCAACGTGGAGTACCGATTACTTGAGGCGGCCTACTTGTCCAAAGCTGGTGCTATCCTGGCACGCTCACTAGATGTGGCACCGGATGACGATGTATTGTTTGCTATCTTCTCGAAAGGCCAGAAGAGACGTCCACGTCAGGCCTCCCAGGACTCTGCACTGTGCGTTTTCTCTCTGCGGAAGATCAATGAGAAAATCAAGGAGAGGCTGCAGTCCTGCTATAAGGGTGAGGGCACGCTGGACCTGGCTTGGCTCAAAGTCAAAGATATCCCCTGCAGCAGTGCGGTGAGTACTACTATAATACACACATTTTGTGAGTTTGTAAGTAAACAAATTTAATGACACTGTGGAAGTACAAAAACAATATATAGATTTTGAAGAAGAGCAATCGCTACAAATGTTTATAATCCAGTTTAGAATAGCAGGACTGTATCAGAAGATCATATTTATTTCCCACATACTGTGCATGCACAGTTATACAAATTATGTGGTATTACATCCAGAACAGCAGGTGTCGAGCATTTATGTGTAAAGCAGAACTGAACAAACACACTCATTGAGGAAAAGGTAATTTGTAAGACTGCATTAAGGAAAACAAATCACCAATGATTTCTTATTGTTTCAATAATTTCTAATTGAGGGACGCTACAAGTGAGGATCTCTGGAGGAAAATCAGTTGTGAAGGCTCTATGCCATGTTACTATAATGAGCTTGGGTGCGCTGTGGGAGGCCTTCGTGAACACAGTGTTCTTGGGTGGGTTCACGCTCCATCCCATAACGATGAGATGTTAACCATCCACTGCCTCTTTTAATCCTTTCACCCTTTAAACAATGCAGCTGAATGCTCAGCCAAATTACCATAATTCTATTCTCCATAACAGCATTACAAATTCAGTGATTCAGTTCATTTGATTTCTCACTTTGTGCGCATAAAAAAACAAGGTTAAATTGGGTGGTGCATGTTTAGAACACCTTCACAAGTAGCCATAGCTATTTCATGCATTTTTTTCTTGATCTCATAGTACATCATTAATAAAATCGGCCAACCTCAAGAAATAGAAAAATTACTTTGATCACACTGAATTGTTAGTTATCATGTTCTTCTACATAAGAAGCATGGATAAATGAACCATGGGCTCACTTGCCAATTTTGAGTTCAGAGAGGTGTAGTTAATGGGTTGAAATAAGACCTCACTGAAGTGGTCTGATTTGCAGAATATAGATCAGTTAAATGTCTACTGTTGCAGCTGGATGGTTTCAGGGCATTGATTATTATTTAATTAACAATGCAACCTATAGATAATCTGTGAAACTGCATGTACAGTATTTCTATACTTAATGAAATAAAGGCACAACTTGCGTTCCACCTCCATAAGCTTTGTAGTATTGGATAATACTGGTGGGCAAAGACTAAAATATTTTAACAAGAAATATAATCATTGAAACGACAAATAGTGTCTTCCTCACTCAGGCCAGTAATCAATATTATCCACAAGAGCATCAAAGGGAAATTTATACAGCTACAACACTTCTAACAAGATTTTGATCGCTTGGTCATGGTCATATTTCAGAAACATAAATTTGATCCTCTCATTGCCTAGTCCATATTGCTCTGACCTTAGCAGTGCACTATCTCAAGACATTGTGAAATTGACCCTCTCCTGTGTTTGGTTCTGGAATCACGGTGTTTATCTATTAATCTGTCTCTGGCACGGCACACGTGCCGGGGCGCCTTTGTCTGCTGCTTGAGGGCCTGATAAATCATGCCTGGGGTGAACTGTCAGCAGGGAGAGGAAGCGTGAGGGAGCACACAGGGGTTAGTGCTGAGGAATGATGCCATTTCAGCATGCGCCACAGTATCGCCACCACCACCGGATAAATTAGACCCTGCTGAACAAGTGACGGTGGACTCTGCAGGAGATAAATGAGTTCTGACACACATACACACACATGCCACCACAATTGTAAGTATGGCTTCTGCGGAGATGGAGATGGTGGCTTTTAGAGGCTGAGAAATGTTTTTTATAAAGTAGAGTAATGGAAAAAAATAACTTCTGAACACTTATTAAGTGATTTGTTAAAATGCAGATCAGATAATTCTAGGCTGCTTTAGAGTGGAGCTGACGCTTAAGCCATAAAAATGTGGACACACTACACGGACAAATCAGAAGTTGAAGGCCTATTGCTTGAGCATTAGTAAATTAATAGACGTAATACATGGCCATATATATTCCCTAGTAGTTTTTTTCACAATGAGAACATGTTAAATGTTAAGATAGAGGGTTGTGGGGAAACATAACGGTGTGTGTCTGTGATGCATGGTTGTCTTTCTAATATCTCATGTTTGATTTTTATGAAATGTTGGTTGTTAGTCTCTGATTAATTCCTTTGCTACTTTAAATGATGCATGACTGGGAGCGCGATGTCTCCCATATCATCAGAAATACACTTTGAATTTATCATTCACATCCTCTCTCCTGGAAACACGCATGCATGCACGCACACACACTTGCACACATGCACGCATTCACACACGTACAAAACCGCAAATATACCAAACAAGGTTACTTGAATTGTGAATGGCAGACTGCTTTTTAGGATCCTGCACTCACAAGAGACACTAATTGTGGAGTTCCACAGCCACATAAATATCTAATAAGGGTCTTTGTCACTGTCTTACAACTCTCTACAGAATAGAATTCGATTCTATTTGTGGTGGTAGCTTTCTTAATTATTAAATAATAACATATATATGGTCCTCCACTGCAAATATTTTAATTGCCAGGTGCTTTAAGACAACCAATTAACTGAACAATATTCAAAGTTCCATTGCTTCGTGTTGTGTCAAACAAATAACAGGCCACACCAACCGACCAAGTTGGTTGTTTACATATTGTGATTGACCAGTGAGCTGAGAGCAGCAAGCCCAACACATGCAAGTAGCAGGCTGTGATGCGCACCTCGAATGACAGGCACACAGAGAGGGCAGATAAAGAGACTGACAGGGACGGTAAAAACTTAATGGATTTTTTCACGGTCCACTGACCCACCGATGCATTGCTCCCGATGGCCAGCCCGTCTATGACAGACGGATGTTTGTGAGAGAGAGGGAGGGACAGGGCCAAAGAGAGTCTGAGCGAATAAATGCGCTGTGCACATCTGTACAGTGAAATTAGATTTTATCATTTAAAATAGTCAAAAAACAAACTGAAAATATTTATGTGGTGGTCAATGTCGATATTGTGCCAGGCTGCCAAAAAAATCAATGTATGGGAGACACTGTATACTGTATGTGGACAATGTGTGCAGCTGACTTTTCAGATACAATATATATTTTTTAAATTTAATGTAACCTATTAAATATGAGCTGAAGTTGGGTTTAAAATCAAACTCTAAAATTCCATGTCTAGTGAAAAGCTCCATTTAAATGTTCAGATTCTTCAATTCCTTAAAGGGATTCTGGCCCATATTTACACCTTATTTGCATTTTCTCCCCACATTTCTATCCAATTTCTTACTGGAGGCATCGTCAGAGCTTGCAGCTTTGCAAGAGGATCTTGTTTATTATAAATTGCATTAGTGTCTGCTTGGAGAAGGAAATACAATAATTTTTGGATGTCTCTTTGACATAAAATCGACTTAAACAATTTCCTCCTTTATAAAACTTACATTTTTGATAGGTAAATAAAAATTTGCGTCTATAGAGTCAACATAACATTCTTAACAAATCATTGTGATCACAAAATCTCCCTTTTAAACTGTAGTAAAATAAAAATGACTTGCACAAAATGACAGACCATTAAATTTTTTTAAATGGTGGGCTGCATGTCACTTTTGACTGTTAGTGTAGAAGGAGCTTAGATGAGAGGGAGCCTTGTATTAAGGGTATGCCCCTTTATCTTGCCCTCTTCCTCGCTTAGTGTCTTCCTTTCTCTTGCACTATCCTCCCTGTTTCTTGCTTTCTCTTTTTCTCTGACTCTTTCAAATGCTGTCGTGTTTCGAACATGATGTATTTTTCCTCCAATTAGGGAGAGGATGAACATCTCCCAGGCTCATTAGAGTAGTCCTATGGACCAACATGAGCGCACACACACACACACACACACACACACACACACACACACACACCAGGCTCACACATATTGATGTGGATAAAATGCATTCATACTCAATGTGGATAGACTTAACCACATGTTGTGTACACACTTTCGCCGCTAAAATAGATGCATGACAGCCATGACCACAATACCCCCTCACTAAAATAGGAGCCAATTGTTTGTGTACTAACAACCTTGCATCACAATTCATGCATCATGAATTTTAAGTAACATTAAAATATTCATATAATTACATACTTTTTTCTCTGCAGTGCAAAGTTTTGGCATTCATGAAATGAAAAATTCCTT
>NW_019525441.1:307160-319339 GCF_002814215.2 Seriola lalandi dorsalis | reverse complement strand
ATAATGATTTTATTTGATATAGTACCTTCCACAGAAATAAAATTCACAAGGTCCTTCACAAAAAGAACATCATACTCATACTTGTACGCACGCTTTTTAGGTTTTATAGGAAGTGCTCTACCATTAGATTAACGGTGAAGTCATTCATCCTATGTGATGAATAATTTGTGATAATGAAATATTTATATTTTGAGGTGCCAATGCTTTGGAATGTGAAATAATCAAATCATTGCAGTACAAAAGAATATGTGCAAGGTCACAAGTACATTTGGAGGACACAGGCCTGGGTAGTAACATAAAACCACTTATTCCTGACACTTGCGACATTTGTTGCTTTACACCATCTTTAAGAGGCTTTCAGTTGGAGTGGAAGAGATGGAAAGAGGAACCTGCAGAGAGTGGCATGATGGGTGAGAGAGCAGAAGAGAGGATAGATGGGAAGTGAGAGAATAAGGGGGATGCCTCCCCCAAATGGCCACGGTTGGCTGAGCCACATAATGCGTGCTCAACAGTATAAGTCTGCAAAGGGCCTGCATCCATAGATCATTGTGAAGTGGCATGTGACCTATAAAAAAAAGCGCTGCCTGTTCCCTCCATGTTCACTGTGTCAGCAGAAAAAAAACAGAGCAACAAAACAGCAGGATCGCAATAAATTCACACTGCTCTCTTCTCTCTCATCCTTGATTCATTGCTCACTGCCTATGCCACTCTTTTCTCCTTTGGCCTGTCCTTCTCTTCGTGTTCTTATGAAATGCTTCCCACCAACCCGTCTTCTCTACTGTGTTCCCCCTACATATGTCTGTCCTTCTGTCCTTCTGTCCCCTTTCCCGTACAGTGCTCTCCATAAGTATAGAGTGAAGTTCTGTTTCTCAACCCCCCCTAAACATCGAGGAAAAATCACAAGGTCGCCTGTAAGTCCCTGACGGGCCACGGCCATCCTCTCATCCCTTCTCCTAATGATCATTAATTACATGTCATTAACTAACATGCCACGGGCTATTCTTCCACATTTGTCATGTGCTATCGACTTCACATTCTGAATTCACTCCAATTAATTAGATTATTCTACTCGGCTGCTGCTGTTTCTTTGAGTCTTTTCCTTGATTTCTCTCACAGTCCCCCCAACACACATGATCATCCCTCCCTTGTTTCATCCTTCACTTGAAAGGAAGTCTTCCAATATGACATCCTCTGTCTTCCCCCCATGCTCATGTTTCATCTTGTTGACTCTTTCTTTTCTTCTATTTTCTTCTGAATTGAACTTAACCTTTGAACAGTGTTGTCTCCTGTGCTGGCCATCTCCATCCCTCCTCCTACTGATTGCAGAGCTTAATCAGTGGTTGGTTGCTGCTGCTGATGAGTCAGTCTCGGCCACATCCTCAGGAAGGGAAAGGCTAGTGGATTCATTAAGAACATCCAGACTGCCCCCCCCAACTTCACCCCACTCCATCCACATATCCGCTATCCAGCTTGCTGGCTGGCTCACTAATTAAATCTCCATACATGATACCACTTGCTAAAGGTCAGAATCCATCACAATATCATTATTCTGTGATTAAACAAGTCTCCTGCTTCCTTCACCATACTCTGCTTGCTGGCCTCTGCCTGAAAGCACTGACTGATTTGGGTGCCTTCATTCCTTTCCCCTCTACCTTTATCTTTTTGTCTGGCTCTTAAATACTCTTGTGTGCTCTGTCTTTTCCAACAATCAATCTCATAATTTTTGTTGCAACAAGTCCTCTGATATGATCAATAAGAGCGTATCCTGAAATAGCGCCCCTATGGCGAAGGGTCTACCGCACCTTCGTCCTTATGTTTACAGTAAATAACATGCGGTTAAACTTATGTAATGGTCACAGCTTTGTTTTGGGTTAGGCACAAAAACAACTTGGTTGAATTTAGGGAAAGATTTTGGTGTGGGTTTAAATAAGTACTTCTTTAAGGTTAGAGGACCATGGCTACAATCATAAACAGACGTTAAGGTTAAGGAGCTATCGTGGATTAAACAAATAACTGTCATTATCAGTTTCAAGCGGGAAATGAACAGCAGTCTGAAAATCCCTGTTTTTTATTTATTTATTTTTTTTTACATCCATCCACCATACTCTCCTCATATGCATACTGTGTGGCTATATATTGGGCAATCTGGCCAAAAGATGATGGGACAATCTTTTTGGGTAGAATCACAGACCACAATCTACATCCTGTTTCTGCTCTGATTTTATTGTGAAAATCTTGACTGGAAGTTGTTGTTTGTCTGCTTGCTGCTCTTCTTTCCTTCTCCTACAACGCTGTATCCGGTTTATGGTTCTGCCACAACCAATCACACGTTTTGGTTAGTTCTAATGGAATATTCATTTGGACAGCGCTGGTTTGCATTTATAAGATGCTGTATGAAAGTGTCTTGATTAGAAAGTTCACTTGCAGCTGACCGCTACACCAAACTCGCTAACGCAGAACAGGGACTGCTGTCCCCCCTTGCTGTTAGCGGGTTAGCTGTTTAACAGTTGACAATGGGCCAGTTAGCAGCGACTGAACTTTAAAAATGAAATATCTGAATATAGTACATTTTTAATGACGCAATCTGTATAATTCATCTGAAAAGTATGTATATGCAAAAGTAAGATCAACCCTAACCCGTCCATGATATGAGATCGTCAGGTCACCCACCCCTATAGTACTTCACTTTACTTCATCCTTTACTCACATCATAATTATGTAGATAATTATACCTAATAAACTGTCATCGCTGTAGTTGGTAATACATGCAGACTTATTTTTCACAGCTCATTTTTTATCACTTGAATAAAAACAGTTGTGGGTGAAAAATGAGATGGTAATAACTAGTGATCATTCCAAGAAGAAACGAAAGATTTGCTGCCAATATACAGTGAAGCGGAAAATATGGGTTAGGAAGTTATCTGAAACCTCGTTTTCTTTATGATATTAAGTTGTTTTGTTTTTTTTCAGTTCCTAGTTGGATTTGTGAATTTACTCTTTCCCCTTATCTCTGCATCTTTTACACTGCTACCTCTCCTGTGATATTCTTCTACCTTCTCTCTTCCGGATCTGCTTTAGTGATGTCTCAGTTTCATTCCAAAATCCTCATGCTGTTTCGTTTTGATTTGATTGTTTTCCCTAACCAATATTTATTATCTGTTATAGCTGCTCAGCTAACGGTTGGCAGGTGCGAGCATCCGCAAACATGGATTTACACAATATCACAGGCTTATCAAAGCCTGCCTCCTCACATCAAAACCTGCCAACAGAACATGCAAATAAATCAAGTTTGTTTCAGGCACTCCCTGAGAAGTATGTGCATAGTCGAGTATACCCGTACACACCCCAATATACACACATTTGCTGCATTTTCTCGCTTTGTTTAATATGAATATGCACTAATTTGCGCTGTCATTCCCCACTTTTCATTCTGTGAATGCACTTATGTGTCAAAATTGATGGCACACCTTTCCTGAAATGACCTCACTGTCAGGCATTGAACCAGCCCTGTGTGCGTGCCCACATATATATTCTTTCTTTCTTCAGTCCTAATCATTGTGACTGGTTTCGAAACAGTCCCGAGGGCTCCATAAAAGGGGGAAGTTAAATCTACTTGGTGACAGCTCTTGTAGTCCATGTCGACACTCTTGCATTCAAACTGAATATTGAGCATGATTCAGTCAGAGTGCTGCAAAAAATGCTCTCTCTTTTGGAATGCCCTGCGGATGTGTTAACAAAGTGGCAAAGAGCAGTGAACCCCAGCCATCAGAAACAGATTCACATGACTCCTGCTCTTACTAAGACAATGAACTGCACATTTGATCTTAGGAAGAAGAACAATCTTTTCATTTGATTCAGTTTTGACAAGAATATCTCCGTTTGTTGTGGAATGCGCTGTGTATGTATCTTCCCATCTCATTAACATGTCATTCTGTTTTTGTGAGATAGATGCTATTTTTTGCATCCACATATTTGATGTAAGTCACTCATCTTAACGCTGCATTGACTTGTCGAATGTATTTTGCCCATGACCTGGACACACTATAAATTTCATCCGAGAAATGTTTCACTGTTTCTTCAGCTCTTGCCAATATGTTTATACATGCGCAATCAAAAGTAATTGTGTGTTTGTAAGAATATTTGACCAGCATGGCTTTGATGCTGAGGCTTCTCTCCTTTGGCATTCTGTTTCTATCTCACCCATTCTGTTTCTGCCTGAATCGGGCATCTAAAAGGAGAAGAGCTCTCAGATGGCTCAATTGGGTATAAGATTGGACAGTTTCCAAAATAGACTGTGTTTTTGTGAGGAGGGAAATAGGAAAATCATCTATGGAGACAGGACACAACAGCTAGAAGGTTGTGATGAGATGCTGTTAGGACTGAATAAGAAAAAAAAAAACATAAAGAAGAGTGCAAACAGAGTTGGCAGAGTATTTTTAGTGAAGTGGGAGTGGAATTGTGCTTTGCACTGTGTGTGTGTGTTTACTTCGTGGTGTGTGTGATGGTGTGTCCTGTCACGCATTGGTAGTGTGATGGAAGGCACCATGGATCACTAGTCAGACAGACTACATCTTGGCACAGTAGCCACACACCACACACACACACACACACACACACACACACACGCACACGCACACACACACACACGCACACACACACATTGGCACACAAACTCTCTTACTCACAGGCACATAACCAAATGAGGGCTAGAGCTTTATTTAAATTTGCACTTTTAGTGGCATAAAAAATGGTACCAGATGTAATTGTTCAGCTTCTCACTAGTGTTGGCAGATCACAGATAATACCAAAGACATAGAGAAGTCATGTGCAGTTAACATAACTGATTGTAGCAGGTTCATTATATAAGTGCTAATTATAAAACCTGGTCTGTTGAGTAAATCATAACAATTAAAATTTAAACACTGAAATTAACTTATAATGGCTGAAGTTATTTGACTTTTTATCCTCCCAGTGTTTGCAGCAGTCTCACTGTGGCTACTCCAGCCATAAAGATATATTTTTTGCAAATATTTGACTCAAAACTATTTTGACATGTTACGCATTGTTTATACACTGCCAACCGAAGAGGCTGATGCTGTTGCTGAGTGACAGCTACTCTGATGTAGCATAGAAATAGTTGATATTTGATATAATAAGCGACATAAAACTGCTTCATTCAAATGGTCTGATTCCTCTATTGCCATGTACTAGTAAAATGTGAATAATATCTTGAGTTAAATATTCTATGCATATGAAATGAAAAGATGAAAATGATTTCCTTTAGAGGATGAGAGCTTACATACTTAAGGCGCCTTCAAATCATTGTGATATACATCTTGATATATAGCTAAAGTAATCAATACCGTTTAGCAGATGCTTTACTTCAAAGTGACTCACTGTTTCTGCAGGAGTCATACAGTCAGTGTTTTATTATAGTGAAATTGAATGTTGACATTATATCTTTGAATGAACACTGCAAAACCCACTTAGTCATGACATAATTCTCGAGTGCTGCCAATCATCCTGGTAGGTCGGTCATTTAGCACAGTAGGGCTAGAAGAAAATACTGGATGTGTAAGTGGCTAATTATACAAAGAGCAACCACTGGGATACATTTTTTTCATTTTACTCTTCCATTGTTTCTCTGTGAGGGGAGTTTCCCCATGTAGTCATGAATAACTCCACAGTAAACCAAGCTGTTTATAATAAACAAAGTGCAGAATCAGCATACTGAAATGGATTGGGGAAGAAAGTCATTGAAAGTGCCACATGCAGTATGATAACTGCAATAAAAAGGAATAGCTATAGGTGCAAGAAAGTGGACTCTTTGGAGCCTACAACATTTGAGCAGCGACATAGAGCGGCATGTCTCTGTGGTTTAATGTGTGTCATTAACTTTGTGAACTTGTAGCCAATGGAACGGGCCCTCAGAACAGTACAAGCCCAGATTAGGCCATACATCAGAGAGCGTTGGAGAGCGTATCTCTTTCAGTCCCCACTAATCGCATTGAGCAACTCTCTCTCTTACACGTGCGCCCACTGCCCCCTCTCTTTCTCTCCACTCTGTATCTGCTGATCCCTCTGCACAGTCCAGAAGAGAGCCCTCTTTGTGCTGGTCCTGGCAGGCAGACAGAAGCAGAGAGATGGATATGGCTAAGAGTGACCTGATTCTGCCTCACTGCCTGGCCTCTGTCCAAATACAGAGACTCTGCTCTCCTGTCCCTCTGTCTTTAGGGAGGAACCCTCTGTCTTTCTCCTCCATTGCTACGCTGTCGGACACAGGCTGAAATACCTACCAAGCCTGAGCAAGAATTGAGTTTCTAGGGGTAACAATGATAAGTTCATGAATGTCTGGATGGCTTTTTGGATTTCTTTTTGATAATATAACCAATGTAAACAGGGATACCTCTCTACTTGAGTTGACAGCCCAACTTGTAGTAATAATAGGATGAGAGCACTTCTATATGTATATTTGGTGAGTAATGTTGAAGCTATTTGTTCATTTAATTTTAATTTTGTTTTAGGTTTCGCATTCAATATTTAGTTTTTACTGTCTTTTGCTTTTTGGGGTGGGATTCACTATGTAGAACACTTACTCAGACTTCCTCTCTTGACTTTGGCCTCTAGTTGGTTAGATAGGTGAAGCTTGCTAACATCTCTGCACTGCTGCCAGGCTGTTCAATGGGTCTGGATCACAGAAGCCTTTGACAGCACATGTCCACATTTAGACATGTTTCTGAGCACATTTCAACCAAAAAAAGATTAGACAAAAGTGAAATACTATAAATTGAATCCGTGTGAGTGTTTGGCACCACATGTAATTTTTTTTCTTACTTGCAAACATGAACTTGAGACATTTTGTTGAGTTTCTGCAACAATTCATAATTTGTGTCTATTCAGAAGTTGGTGTAGTCAAATCTGTTCATGCAAGCATCTCATGAGGGAGATCCTTGTTAAAGACAGAAAAAAAGAAAATGAACAATCATCCATAAGGTTTTCATGTAGTCAGTCAATGCTTGGACAACTTGTAAAGCCCTGGCTATCAGAAATTAAGAGAGAAATGGTTGAGAGAAAAAACTGTGAAAAATTGTAACCCTCTTAGTTTAAAAATGCATTTAATAGATTGGGTGAGAAAATGAAAAGGTGCAGAAAACATGATAGAAGCAGTGACAGCATTGTCTTATTGGTAGACAATGTCAAGGGCAACACTGATATTATTTCGTATTCTGACTAGAGACGTCTTTGGCATCACAACTACAAATGTCATGTTTTGGTGGTGGTATAATGAAAATGTGTCTGCTTCCTGAAAGGGCTGACAGACAGAAAGTATATTTCATTAGATTGCAATATGCGGGACAGAGATGGCGGCTGTGATTGGCAACCAGCAGGAAAAAAAGCCCAGCATGTGTCAGTGACAAGAGATGAAAACACACTCGTACACTCATTTTCACACATAAAAAAGATTCTCGTCCTCTTCACATGCATCAGCCCTTACTTACGCACACACACTCCGATGTGTTGACGGAAACACACATAATGTGATTTTTTTTTTTTATTTATTCATTTTTATTAACGAAAACCACTTTTACTTTAATAATCAATCTTGGAAGAAGTGGCTGCACCTTTTACTATCTTTTGAGGAAGCATTCAATCATGGAGACCCCAAATATTACAAAGTATTCCATTTTGCCTCTGATAGACCCTGTTAACCTTTGAACCCTGGGACAATGAAGCTCCTTTATAACTGATGGCAACACAGAGGGGGTGTTTCTTTCTGTCACAAAAACAAGGATTATGAATGAATGCATAGAAAAACAGCTTTAGTGGTGATTTGGAAAAAATAAATAGCAAGCGGATGCTGGTGAAGATAAGTAGTGGCTTGAGGAACTGTCTTGATTATGAATCATTGTGTTAGAGAGGAGGGGCTGGTTAGCATGAAGAGTAACCCTGCAGAGCAGAGTGATATTTCACTGTGATTTTCACGGAGTGACCCTGATTCTCATGAGAGCACCATCAGTCTAACAGCAAGCCACAACATGACTTGTAGGACAGAGAGTGCATTCTTGACCGCAGCTCATTCTGAGAAGGTCGAGGGGGAAGAAAAGGAGAGGGTAGGGAAATCAGAGGAAACGTCTATTGTCCAAATTGTCCACTTAAATATGTTTATGTTGTGCACACATATATTCACCTTTGTTTACTCCTGTCTTTCTCCCTAATACATATGTTGCTGTTCCTTTTCTCTAACCACGAAATGATCTTGACCCAAATTAAAGTCATCTCTATTGATCATTCATACCGCTCCATATAACCCCATGTTATATCTTAAGGCTCACTGTAGCCTACACCGGCCATGTTCCATTTGTCTAATGAAAGCAGACCCCATATTTCTTCTGCAGCTCAGTCAGAGGCTTCTGATGATGATGGCCTTTAGTGAAAGGTTGTGAGGAGACATTTGGTGCTTGCAAGATTGATCAAGAGTCCAGGGGTACACTTGCAGGAAGAAAAACGGAGAATAAGACATAAACTAAAAGACCCTCTGCCCCCCGGAGCATCTAGCCTCTGACAGCTCAAACCACTTAGTAGTTGTAGATTTGAAATAGTTTTTTCACCTTTTCCTTCTGAAGTTGAGAGTTTTTGGCTGGATTTCAACATTTGTTTAAGTACTGGCGCCAGACTTGTGTCTATGGTGGCAAGTTTACATACATTAGTCAATTATAACAGACTATAGGATAAAATGTTAAACTGACCTTATGAATAGTTCCATCATTTTGCGAATATTACGAGCAATCTTTCATTACCAGCAGGCACTGTGAATGCAGCACAAACTGTCCAAGTGTAATAGGCCGGCTTTATAAAGTTTCTTTACAAATGCATCACAAATAAAGAAACCATCAGAAGAGAGAATGATGAATGAAAGGATGTTTTTCTGCCTTTTTATCTTTTACTAGTTAAACATAGCAAGGTAGAAAACATAATTTCATTCACTGTGCTCCTCAAAAGCTACTGGCAACTTTTTAGGGTGGAATGTTTTTTCTTGCGTGTTGCTCAGTACATGAGTTGACATTGTGAATCAATCAATACACCTTAACTTTGACCATTCCATGTTTTTATTGGCTCTCTTGCATGACATACGTGTTAATGATGATCGGATCTTCAAGCATATAAATATGGGTATGAATTTTAAATGCATTATGTGATTATGTGCAAATATGCGATTTCCTCAATTGGAGGAAAAAAGTGACGTTGCGGTCTAGCAGCACTATACACCTATGTTGGTTGAGTGACACCCTGAATGACAGGCACACAGAGGGGGCTGATAGACAAATGACACAACAGAGCCTGTAAAAACTTTACAGATTTATGGACAGTCCACTGATTGAGCAGCCGACAGGGATTTGTCTTGGTATGCCGGATGGCCACTCCAACTATGAAAGGTGGTGTGCGTCATATCTATCCGACTTAATGTTAGTTGAATCTTCTAGCTTCTTTCTTTTTCTTGTCTTTCTCTTTCCCCCTCACCTTGGCCGGGTGTTGCCATGTGTCTCTATTTTATCTGTTGTTTCAAATTAAAAGCCCTCTGCAGAGTTGTAATTACAACTTCATGACATTGCAGCAGCGGCAGTAATTTTTCATCGGCTGTCCGACGCTGCAAAAGGTTTATGAGTGAAACACGGCTGTTCATAATGTATTACAAGGGTTTCATTTCAAACATTCAACATTCAAATTGGTCCACAACGAATCGCTTTTCATCAAGTCATCACAGTAGCATGTGGATTTCATACCTCACACCCACTATTTCATCTAACTACTGATGTTTGCTCTGCATTTTGAAAAAGCTTTGTGTCAACTGCCAAGGCATTTTTTCCTCACAGCAACCCACCACATTGCGAAGCTATTAATCAAGCAGTGCTTGCTTCAGTCCTAAACCCAGTGTTTCAGATCCATCTATACACACAGAATAATGACCAATCCCCAGCACCATTATTCTCTTATCAAAACCCATAAGTCATTCTGCCCACAGTGACTGGTATGAATATCCCTGCAGGATAAAACACATGCATGCAAAACACAAACTGTAGAGAGGCACAAAACATGAAACACACCCATCTGTATATAATCACAAAATCACAGTAGCGTGTCCTCATAGAAAGCATAACAGATGATCCCCCATCAAGAGTTCTAATTCTCCTTATTCTCAATCTGTTTTTTTTAATACTTGTATATTTAGATGCATAGCGGAGATTTGCCTCAGAGCTGTGTGACGGTGTAGCACTATTTTTTTTATTCACCCAGTTCACTTTGAATCATTTCACAGTGAATATCTTGCGGCACAGGCATTTCTGCAGTTGCTGTTGCATTGGGTGGACAGTGGGGAATTGTGCCTGACAGAGCAGCCTCTGGCGTTATTACTAGCTAGAGCCTGACTGCAGTCTTCTTCCATCTTCATCTCTCTTAGTTGTTTCCACATTTTCTTGCATGTGGACCAGCAGATGCACACACGCATACAAATGTTCACACTTTCTGTCACTCACATACAAAATCCTTCCCCTTTGTTCTCCCCATATCGATTTCTGTCCCTTGTGGAAACACTCACACACTCAGACACAAGGTATTGATTAGTATTTTTTATTAATCTTGAGCTCAGTTGTACTTTTATCTGGAATTGTATGCTCAGTACAGAAATGCACTGAAACCTTTCTCCCTGTGTGGTGTACAGCTCTTTTCAAAAATTGAAAAGAAGCCACGCTCTTAAGTGTTTGCTCAAGCATTGCCTTTCACCTTGAACATGCTTTTGAAAGCATTTTTAAGCCTAGTTTTCATGAAAACTGAGTCTGATTTGTGTTCAACTAACCGCTCTTCTTCTTCTTCTTCTGCACTGCAGCTCTTGACCATCGATGATGACTTTTGTGGCCTCGACATGAACGCACCATTGGGTGTGTCTGAGATGGTGCGTGGCAGGCCTGTTTTTTCTGACGCTGTCGACAAAATGACCTCCGTCATTGCCTACGTCTACAAGAACCACTCGCTCGTCTTCGTGGGCACAAAAAGTGGCCGAGTCAAGAAGGTAAGGAGGAGGAATATAGGATGATGGCTAGCAGAGATTTGGTTTCCCTCAGTTAGAATGTGGAGTAAGGGCTGGGAATTGGGGACTGCTGGATTGGAGGAAGGATGGTAGTAGTAAGGCAGATTGACTTTCAGGCAAATCAGCTGAGTCGGCCGTATTTGCAAGAGGCAGAGGTGTATGTGTGCATGAAAGTGAGGGAGAGTGAAAGGAAGTGTGTGTACTTCACTGTGGAGAGAATTTGTGTGTGTGTGTGTGTGTGTGTGTGTGTGTGTGTGTGTGTGTGTGTGTGTGTGTGTGTGTGTGAGAGTTTGAGGAAGGGGGATCAGGAGAGCCCCTAAGGGGGTTTTATTCCTAGAGCCAAGCCTATCTGATATCTCTCAACATCCTCCTCATCCACTGCACCATATATCACACATACACTCGTATACACCCAGTATCAGGAGTATCCGCTGTACTTTTCCTTCACTTTGGACCCGTATGATATCCAGAGCCCTGGGGGCAGATTGTAGCACACATCAGCATGTTGCAGAACTTGCTAGACAGCACAGATCAGCATGTTGCAGAATCGATTAGGCAAAGTTTTTTTATCTGTTTCTTGAGGCAAATTGAAGGATCAGAATGGGATGAAATACATCATTTATTAAGTGATTTAACTGCATTATGTACTGTATCAGTACAAGAGGCTTTAAGTCACATTTTTTTTGACATTTTTGTTTACTAATTTTGTATACTAACCTAGATTATTATCACATTATTAGTCATTAGGGGAAACAAAACTAGGCTATGCCGGCTTTGAAGCTCCTGTGGAATTGTGTTAGCTGTAGCATTTGTGAACATCTCTGACCATAACTCTCTCTCCCTTGAAAAACATGTCACACTCTATGTGACAGCAGAGCCCTTGGCTAAACAAGATTTGTCCCCTCACAGTTAAACAGCACTGGATAAGCTGGGTTTTGGCGTGTTGTGGCTTCCACCTTAGATTCCCCTCATGCTCCTGTGCCCTCCCCCTGTGTGGCAACCCTTTTCTGGGCTAATGGGATGATGCAGTGCTATTAGGTATGATACAAGGGTGGTAGCTCCTGTGCTTTTAACCCCCCCCCCCCCCCCCCCCAAA
>NW_019525441.1:291517-307140 GCF_002814215.2 Seriola lalandi dorsalis | reverse complement strand
CCCCCCCTTCACACATACACACACACACACGTACACACATATATATATTGTAGGGCCATGACTGAGACTAATTCTGGGGTGGCCAGGCCATTGAGCCTCACAGGCTTGGGGAAAACAGCATTACACAGAGAGGAGGAAAGAGAGCAGGATGGAGTAACTTAGGGAAGCAGAGGAGAGTTGAGGTGAAAGGGAGAGACTGGACAGAGATGGAATATATAACTGAAATCCCTGTCTCAAAGAGTTGTATGTAGACAGATGAAGGGACAGAGATGAAAGACAGAGTGGAGAAATTTAAATGAAGGCCGGAACAAGCAACCAACGTCCCTGTGCTTGTTTTTGCTTTTTTCGTTCTGCACAGGAGCAGAGTGGTTGAGGCAGTGGTTTTCCATGTTGTCCGACAATAACCAACACGTAGGCAGGGGGAAATATGTAATGATATTTAATGCCTACTGCTTATCTATGATGATGAGAACGAGTTAGGTGGGGGAAATTTAGTGACATCGAGTGCTCAAGTGTTACAAGCTGTTTTCACTGTTTCCTGAATATTGTTTTTGCTTCAGGATGTTACAAACAAATTCTGTTCCTGGTTATCGTCATGCTTTTCTTCTTCTTTCCCTTGGCCTCTCTCCAGACATCCCTCTCAAAACCACATATTGGCACTTGAAAGATTTGCATGTTCAGGATTTTGGCATTATTCTCATTCAAACTCGACATGAATGAATATCAGATTGTGCACATATGGTATATTCAGACAAAGGAAGCCCGCACACACACCACACGCCATCTTTGACAAAAGGTGATCAATATCCTGTGTCAACACAGGCGTACACACTTGCACACAGCCCCATTACAGCCCCATCCTCCCCTCCCATGTACATACTTCTACTCCCCTGTCGTTAACTGTATACCATTAGATGACATCACAGGCAATAAAAGACAACAACAAGACAATAAAAGGTCTGAGCTTTAGTCCACCTCCTTCATCAGTGACTTTATAACCCCTCAGCTAATGGATGTTGATTTATATACACTCCTCCACCTTACTTGTTCCATCCCTCAACCCCCTCCTCTTCCTTTCTCTCAGATCTGCTCTTACACACTCTCTTTCACTCTTTCTGTTTTTTTTTCACTGTTATTTATGGTCCTGTGACTAACACACCATCCTGAATAAATATAAGCATTACGGTAAAAGAGAGTGGATGGACTTTAATGCAATGGTGTTTGGGTGAGCTGGATGTTAGTGTTTACAGGCTTACATTTATGACATCATGAAGTTGAGTTGGGCAGGAAGCTGAGTGAATTAAATTCAATTTGCTTGTGAAATAGTTTTATGTAATGGCAGTTAGAGTAAAATTTTGCTAGTATAACGTGAGGCCTGTGGATCAGAGTACAGACATGGTAGTATACTGATGGATCGTCATTAACATAATGTACTCTCTAGGCCTTAAACCTATCCTTAACTAACGCAACTGCATACTTAACCCCAACCCTTACCTTAACTTCAACCTAAAATGGAGATCAGTTGGAGATGTAATACAGCATCTCAGATGGCAAGAGAGAAAGACTTGGGCGATTAGGCCCCATTCTGGTTATGTATCTTCACGTAATGTTTGCCCACGAATAAAGAAGATAGGACAGGTTTCCCTGGAGTCTAGACAGAAGTGGTGCTGGTGGAAATATCTTGAGATCATTGTGGTTGGGGGGATATATTCAGTTGTGTGGTGATTCTGAAAGATGAACTGAAATATGATAATGAAGGTGTGGGAAAGCAGAAGTGACAGAGTCTGGGAAGTAAGGCTGGATTGGAAAGAAACAGCAAAAATTCAATAATAGAAGAATAAAAGCAAACTATGAGAGAAAAGATCTCTTTATATTGAACTTTCACCACGATTAATATTAACCTTAACCCCAAAAGCAAGTCTTGACTCTCAAACAGTTTTTGATGAAGTATGGACCAGCCTCACATTGTAGAAGTACAATACCACGTGCCTAGGGTGGAACACAAGCACAGCAACGAACCCTTGCCTCACATGTCTGGTGCTGAGTGGCAGTGCTGTGTAAAGGCCGTATTGACACAGTCTGAGCTGAGTTTCGTAACACTCTCCTGTCAGCATAAAACAGGCAGTGCTGTCAAATAGAAAAGAAAAGAATTCTGCACATGCTCACAGCTACTGCCATGTTTGGCCTTTACTGTCTCACACAGGGCTTATATGATCTGTACACCTCCATGCCTTCCCCTAACTCTTTCCATTTCCACCTCACTTCTGGCTCGGAATTGTTAGAATGTCTCTTCTTCTGTACTCTTCACCACACTTCCCACCTCTTTCTCCTCTTATTTCTCTGCTTCCCCTCCCATTCTCTACCTCTATTTGCCCTCTCCTCATAATTTCCTTCTTCCTTTTCCCTTCATGTCTCTCCCTCCCTTGGTCTATCTGTCTATGGCTGAGTGGAGCTGCTGTGAGAGCTCTTTGATGGCTACCTCCTGCCATTGGAAGTGAATGGACCATATGGCTTCTGTCAGCCTGTCTGTTGGTCAGTTTGTGTGTGCGTTGGTCTGTGGCTTAAGGAGGAGATGGAGATGTGATGGAGATAAAAGGATGTGCCTGGGTAAGGTTTAAACCCATTTACAGCAGGTCAGTGCACCGCAGTAGGTCAAGGGGAAAGCCGTAACCTCCCTGCAGGCTTTGGTTTAGTTTATGGTCATCTGGTCATGCTACACATTAGCATGAGAGGTACACATCTGTGCTGGCACATACATGATACTCACTGCACACGATTGCATGTATTGAGATAAGCACACATGCATGCATCAGTGCACACATCAGCCCACGTACACACTGCTGGACAAAGGCTGGCCAGGTACCTCCATGGGGCTGTGGATAGAGAGTTGGACTTTTGGACGAGAGGGTGGTGTGGAGAGAAAAGAGAGGGAAGAGATGAGATTGAGGGCCACCTGCCGAGGTGCTAATGCATCTCCCCTCTGTTCATCCCGATGGGGGAGCATTGGCGCTCAATACAATGAGCAGCTAACCTTGAACTTGACATAGACAGAGACACAAAAATGAGCAAGGCATGGCATGCAAAGGCAGTGAGCTTGAAGAAGCTTAAAAATGGGTGTGTTTTCCTGTGTCCTAGATATTACCAAAGAACTGCCAAAGGTAGTGTTTGAAAAAGCCGACATGTGTGCGCTTGTTGGAGTGATGGCACAGAGGGGGGAAAAAGGGAGAGGGAAAAAAAACATCTTTTCCACAGAGCATTTGTCAGTATTTGGCCAAAGGCAAAGAGCACAGTGTTGGGATGTGACAATTCATTCACTTCTTAACCAGTGCTGCTACTTTTCAATCTGTCCCTGTCAGACAGAGAAGAGGCGAGAAGAAGCAAATGCACAGAAAGAAAGACGAAAGATGGAGAGAGAAACAGGAAGGTGAATGAATTGTAGATCCCAAAGCTATAGCTTCTTAAAGAAGACGAGAAAATCTTGCATGAGTCGTGTAGAGAAAGACAGGGAGACCTGTCATTTAAGGTTGTCAGGGGAAAAGGCATGAGCGAGAAACAGGTCAATTCCAACGCTGATTGGTTAATTTTTGTTGTTGGTTAGGGAAAGGTCACACTCTCACTTTTGTCTCAAGCTCTGTCAGTTTCTCTGTGTCACACTATGTCTGGCCTGCACTCTCTTGACTTTCTCATTACCCCTCTCCCCAGCTACAGTAATCTTTTTTCCTTTCCTTAATTGTCTGCTGCTCTCCTCATCACAAACATGCTATTTATCTTTCATTTCATTTTTCCACTGGCTTGTTTTCCTCTGCCATGTCGCTCTTTGCTCAAAAGTAGCCATTAAAACCCAGTACTAAATATATGTAGTTTGAAGTTTCTCACCAAACGTTTCAGTAGGAAGTTGACATTCTCTTCTGTATCACCTTGCCGTGAAGGTATATGAGGATACTGGTTCCAATTAGCTACTCAAAGGCTTTGTAGTGTTGAGAGCTCAATAAAAAATTCCATTGGATTTATGAGTTTGCTCAGCAACAGTTTAAACCCTGCAGTCTCATGAGGAAACAATGGTTTGGACTGTAAAGCCACATTGATGGAAATATATGTCCATATTTTTTCTTTTGCACTTATTATAATTACAATTAATGTTACATTTCTGTGGCACTCCCCATCATAAATGAACGGAGGCTGTCCTACTAACTGGTGTCTCTGTCAGCACGATAGATTATGGATGGATAAATTTACATTTGTGTGGGTGTGAGAGCTTTGACTTGAGATATTTATTGCTCTGGACCAATCCCATATGTTTTGTGGGTTGATTGTGTCCTTGTTTTGCGTGTGTGTGTGTGTGTGTGTGTGTGTGTGTGTGTGTGTGTGTGTGTGTGTGTGTGTGTGTTCGTTCTTGTCTGTATATGATGGGTTGGTTAGCCCCAGATGCAGATTATTGAAATGGACTGAGCTGAGCCGTGGTCAGTGGAGCAGAGGATTAACTGCTTAGAGCTAATGATGAAATATGCTTTAGGACAGACAGGCATCGTGTGTGTGTGTGTCTGTGTGTGTGTGTGAGGGCGGGCGGACGGACGGACATTGGTTTACATTTTAGAACACAATGATCTGCACAGGTGCACACATTCGCGCACACATGTTACTATCACCCTCGCCAGTAGCCATTACAACCCCACCCAGTAGTCCATTCATTCTGGCCAGTGGTCTAAACTGCTGCTGTATTCAACCAGTATCCCAGAATATCAATGTTCCTATACTATTGAGTATTCCTCACCAGTCTTCCTAGTTGCCTTGGCACTGTGTGTGTATGTGTGTTGCTGCTCCCACACCAGCTCGTGCAGCAGCACACACTAAAGCATGCTCAGTCGTAAGTTGCCATGGTAGCACAGTCTGCTCCACTCGCATAGGATAGAATGTATGGACGGCATCAACGCAAGGGAAGACAAAAACACACAAACGCACACAAATCTGAGAGTACGTTGTGAACACTGCACATGATTCTGGGGGAAGCCGGCAGTACTGCACACACAGTGCAGACATTATGCTGATACAATGGACTCGGTGCACCTTAGAGTGATCTGATGATAGTGGGCTAGTATTCGATGACAGGTGCTGTCCACCTCACAGCTCTAAGGCTGATTGAACACACAATATTAGTGTGTTGCTGTTTTCGTCTCGCTGTATTAACTGCTGTCTGTTACCCAGCTTTGCTCTACTATTTGTTGTAGAGATATAAAGGCATGTCAAGGGGAATCAGTCAGCAGGAACCCCCCGGCGGCCCCCGCCCCCCTCCCTTCACCTTATGCTTCTTTTCTCAGCTCTTTTCTCGTTCCTAGCCAGTTGTTTTTTAATACAATCTTTTTTGGGTAATTGGTTGAGAGTTTGTTGCACAATGTTTGCTTAGGCTCTCCTTCCAAGCTCCCGTCCCTTCTCTAGATTTAAGGAGTTGGTGGATAGTCCGTGTGTGTGTTTCGTACATGTTCGTGTGTCTGTGTTTGTGTGTTTATATATTAGTCAGTTCTGTGCAGAAAATCATGGGAGTTAATGAGAAGTGAAGTCCAATAATGGCTTGGGAAGAGAATCAGAAGGTAGTGCTCACAATTTCCACAATAGTTGCCGTGCCTGCTGCCAACACAAAAAACCTCATCCAGCAGCCAGGCGGTCTGACTGGGCAGCAGGCAGAACTCATGTTGTATTCAGTGAGGAAGCCTTATCGTTCACTTGTAGAAGGATATTGAGTAGAGTTGGAGAGAGAAAGGGAAGGAGAGGGGAGATGAGGATTGGAGCATGGGGTGGAGAGAAACAGAAGTGTTGGGAAACTGGGCACAGTTTGGGTGTTGGAGGATGAAACTGATGTGTGAGTTGAAAAAAAGACAAGGAGGCGATGAAGAGAGAGATGATTAGATGGATGGATGCATGATGGAGAAACACAGAAAAGACAGATGGAGAGATGCAGAGAGGAATATACTTTTGGTAGATTGAATGTGCAACACATGGTGAGGCTGAGAGAGAGAAAGTAAAGATGGATGGATGCAGAGATAAATGGAGGGCTTAATAATCAAGGAGGAAAAAATGAAAAGGTAGAGTGAGGTAGAAGACGACAAGGGAGTGATAGAGCATGTCATCCAGACCATTACAGAATTTATCCGCACTTCTGCATGTACACACACACACACACACACACAGACACACGCACCTCAACTTTTCCATTTGGCCATTCTGCAAAACAGTGTTTAGTTGATGAAAGAAACGAGGGAAGAGGAGGAAAGCAATCTCTCCTCTGATTTAGACAGAGTATCACATGGTGCTCGGGTTAGCAAAGAGCAGCCGGTGCACACTCTGCCTCCCTGATTCGACAGATACACAAAGTGCCCTGATACGGTGGATGACATTGCCTTTGCGTTCAGCATGTTCACGTGTGTGTGTACTTGGTCGTATGCAAAAATAGCTGTTCACCTCAAGCGTGTCAGGTCTGTATTTATAGATACCATTGCTGTAGCTTGGCCTTATCCTTCCTTTCCAGAGCTCTTTTATAATTGATGAGCTGCCAGGGGCTGAGCAGGGCAATGGCACATGCACACACTCACACACACCCAACCTTGGTAACCAGCTGCTTCACTGCAGGTTGACACCATGTTTGCACATACAAGCACACCAAGTCAGAAGCACTTGAGTGCTTTAAGCTCATGTATTGCTGCAGCTTGTCGCAAAGGTGAGCCTCCAGCAATGAATTATGGTCCATGTAGTGTTGCAGCCTAAATGCTGTTTATATTGCTCTGACTTGCTGATTAGCTGCAACAGCTTTTAGTCAGTGAAATTAAACTACCTCGAAATGTCAACTCGATGTTACGCTGCTGGATATTTTTTAATGTTTTTCTAACCTTCTTCTGAAATTTAATTAGTATTCAGACATGAGGCTTGCAGAAATCTTTTTTTTTTTATTTACACAGATCTTTTCTGAAATGGGAAACAGGGAGAGAGTGGGTGAGCAGCTACAGAAAAGAGAGCACGGCACAGAGACTGAAAGAGTGAAGAGGGCAAAATTGGCAGGCAAGAATGATGGGTGAAAGCTACAGCGATGGAGAGAATGTCGAGAAAGGCTAAAAGGAGACAGTCTGATGGGAGGAGAGGGTGAGAGTGGTGAAATAGATTTTGATGTTCATTTCACTCTCATGAGTCTGCACCTATTGAGAAGAGTACCCGTATGGGGCAGCCTATTGAGCTGCGAGTGATTTGAGTGGCTATTCTCTGCAGTGTGTATGTGGAACTGAAAGGCTTGAGCCAGCTGAGAAGTTGGAGAGAGAAAATGACTAACTTCACTCTGTTCTTTCTGTTTCCTGGCAGTTTTGAACTGTAGTTGACTCTGACATGTTGCCGGCTCAGGGTTAAGACAAGGTTGACCAAGAAAGATGAGTCAAGGTCTGGGGACATAAACAAATCAAAGGGCTGACATGGAATCTGTGCTTTGATCACAAGTATAATTTGTTGTTTTTTATCTCAGTGGCTGCTTCGTCTTGTACTTAAGCAGAAAAACTCAGAATTCTTAGGCTTTGGGGATGAGCAGTATTTTGTCAGTTCAAATGACATTTGTGTATCAGTATGTGTTGAAGCAATCTTGTCATGTTTTGATTTATAAGAATATGTTGAAATATACTGTGTTAACATGACATGAACATAACAATAAACCTTTGAACTCTTATGCAGTTCAGTATAATTATTCTCCTATATTTTGATGAGTTTTTTGATGAGGCTGATTCAGTCACTTACAAAGTCATTTTGGTCTGTGCACATTGACAAAGCCTATAATCTGAGCAAATGCCAAATGAGCATTGCCAGACCAAAGTGAAAACTGTGAGTTGGCTTTGTGAGGCAAGGATGCTTAATTTTTAGCTCATTTAGTTAAATATCCATGTAGCTTTTCATCAATGCCTCAGATAGTAGGGAGTGCAGTCTCAGCTGTGTTAAGATACAGAAACTGCGTAAAGAAACAAGAAATACAGGGAAGGTGTTTTGATCCATTAGCAGGTGAATTACTTTTTAACTGCTCCCATTTTAATTTATTTTTCTCTCATTTCTCCTTGTATTTCTCTCTGCCTCTCTCAGGCTTCACACTATCTTACTCTCTCCCTCTCCCCTTCCTGTGTTTTTCTTTATCTGTCATTCTGTTGTTCCTTCCTTCCTTCCTTCCTTCCTTCCTTCCTTCCCTCCTTCCCCTTCTCTCTTTTCTAATTAACATGTTGTTGTATGGCTGTCCACTGAGAAAAGCTGGCAGCTTGTGTGTGTTTACAAGCTGCTCACTGAGGGTGGCTTTGCCAGGCGGGCAAGGGGCTTGTATCACAAAGCAAGTTAGACTTAGTCAGACTGTCTTTGGGTTACCAGTCTTCACTAACACTGGTGATTGTGGATGAAAAATATCACAAAGCCCAAATTAAGCTAAAAGTTAGCAACCTAACTCACTAATCTGACTTTTTGATAATGGCTGTTGCCACCAAAGCTCTGTGATAAACACCACACAAAAACATGAATGTACAAATGTGCACAGGCACTCTAACCTACACTAAAAGAGTATGAAGAAGACAGACAGTCAATGAGTAAGCTGTGAAGCAAATCTACACACATTGTAAACATAATTAAAAATGTTTAGTTCCTGCAGCAATTGTATTCACTTTTATGGTTTAGGGTTGGCATAAGCATTTTACAACACATCCATCCAGATGACACAAGGTACTTCCTAACTGAACACTTTCAAATGTTCATACTTGTGCAACATATATCTGTTTTTCTCTCCACCTTGCCTGTCAAGCTTACTCTTAAAGCCTAGATCTACTCAGCCAGTTAATTAGCATCACTATTAACATTCTTCAGCCATATCAAGTCTGTGTCAAGCCAGCAAATGGGAATGTAATTATGTCCAACCTTTCTCTCTCTGCTTCTCTCTCTTCTGCTGATGGATCACTGAATAGGTAACCACACAGAAACACTCCAGACATAGTTGTCTCTCACATGCATACGCGCACACTTACACATTTACACAGACTTCTACTCATGTCAAAGGTGCCTGAACAGTTAAGAATCATCCTCTGTGGCTGCTGCTGAAGGGAGACGCCACTGCTTTTTTTCTTTTTCTTACTGCATTGGAAGAAGCGCTTGAATTGGCATTAATTACTCTTGTGTAGCAGACTGTGAAGACATGGGCTCTCCAGCACTTAATTAACAATTACTAAAGGTGATTTATCATTAATTAAATGGTATAGAAAAAATGTATAGTAGCTGCACCCCAACAAAATTACAGTATGTTTATTATCATTTCAGTTTTGTTTCATGTGTTGCCGTTTTCCTGTGTGAGTACCAAATCATTGCATGGTGATTGTTAATTTGTGTTCCAGCAGTGGAAAATCAATACAGCGTCTAGCAACTAATCTCACAGTGTGTTCCTGTATAGCTCAGTGGATGGATGGCTAGCAGTAACCCTGCCAGGGCCTGAGTGTAATTTCCCATCAGTGCGTTCCATACCACAAATTTATACCGATGTACCCAAGAAGAGCATTTAAAGCATAAGAAGGATAGAGGAAGAGAAATACAGCGTTCAGCTCCACCTTTTATTATTTAGTTTTCCATAAGGAGTCATAACTAAACATCATGATGATGAGGGATGAGTGAAAATTAATGCTGTCTTCATTCCAGCACCGGTTTATTAGAAGCAAAGTAATCCTTGTCTAGTAGGCTGTCTCCTTTTCTATCCGCTCTATTCCACTCTACACAAACTTTCACCACTTTGTATATAAAGGACTGTCGCAAAATCATTGATGGATGACCATGAAAATGGAAGCAGATCCATTTTCTTCCCATTTTGTATCAGGAGTACATGTAGCGCCCATATTTCTACAGTAACACTCCTTCCTAGAAGTTACAAATCCCTTTTTCACTTGTTCTTTACATCTTTCTAGCCTCCATCCTTTTCTTCCTGACATCCCTCCCCTTTCCAATTCTCTGTGATTTATGGCTGAATCTGTGCAGCTATAGAGGACGCATCACTGCAGGTGAGCCCTCTGCTCCCCTCCCTCTCTCACTACCTCCTTCCCTGCACGCCTGTAGCCAATCATTGCACACTACAAGTCTCTTGGGGCGACTACTGCCCCCACACACCTTTTCCTTTTCCTCTACCTCTCCCTTCTCTCTTTCTGTGTCTCCCTTTCTTCCTCTCTCTGCAGAGAACAGTTTGTCTCACAACTGGGTCATTCTCTCTCCCTGCAGTAAATGCTAGCAGCCAGGCAGGGAGGTAAGGCTAAGCTAGGCTAAGCTAGGCTGCACTCTGCAGCGAGGCTCAGCTGCAAGGGAGACCTCTGGGACTGCAGATGCAGAGTGTACTGTCAAGGGGGTTATTTTTGCTTGCACATGGTGCGTGTATTCAAACCTGTTGAGAGGGCATGCAGGCTGAAGTGGCAAGTGAAGTGTGTGTGAATAAGAGGCATATATGAATGAGGCACTTCTTTTCCATGTGTTTATGTGTGCGCGTTGGTATATTCTGTCTGTGTATGGAAGCGTCTGTTAACCGTTAAAGTATTAAGTCTCTCGCAAACATCAGCTGCATCTGCCAGCACCTGTTTGTTTGTTTGTTTGTTTGTTTGTTTGTTTGTTTTTGGTTTATTTTGACATTGTTATATTGCTCAGCCTTTCCTCCTACTCATTTCACAGACACACAGGCACAAACACACACACACACACACACACACACACACATACCGTAATGTAGCCGCAGTGGTGTCAATGTGTTGCAATTTAGATTACTCTGATTCACCCATTAAGCAGATGCCAGCGTAAACATCTTTAAAAGGGTCCCTGGGTCTGTCTCTCTGACATCGACACTTTGAAGTGTGCCTCAGGTTCTGAAGCTGCTTCATAGACCCAATGACAGGAGAACTGGAAAGTAAGAGAGATTGAGAGAGTAAATAAATGAGGTGGAGGGAGGGAGAGGGACTGAGAGTGGAATGTTGGGATAGATATGAAAAAGACGGCAGAGGCAAGTAAAAGGAGAAAGAGAAATTAACATCTGTAATCTTGCACACCTATCCTCAGAGTCCTCTCTTTTCCTCTTACCTCCTCTCCTCGCCCTTTCTTTTCCCATCCTCAACGCAGACCTTAATAAGTGGATTTTTATCTCGGCTACACCAGCGCTCCCAAAGGATTATGGGATTTTTTTCCCCCTGCTGCACACAGAATGGTAATTGCCAATCTGCAGTTAGAGACACTCCTTGTTTTTAAGGAATTAGGCAGATTTGGTGAAAAAACTCAGCTTGTTAAAATGTTGATTGTGGGTTTTTGTGTTTGGTCTTGTATATTATCTTTGCAGCTGCACTGCCATCACACCTCTCTAATATGTGTCTAGCTTAAGAGTTCACACGGTCTCATCACTGTCTAGACTAAGACATATTATCAGTGGACTGTGTCAGCTAAAGGTGCAGCCTCCATCTTTCTTCTCTCTCTCCTTTTTCTCTAAATCCCGCCTTCTCAAAGGATGGGATGAAACATGTGGCACACAAACTGATGCTGTTTCTGCCCTAACATTACACACTTAACACTTACTTCATAACTCCTTCCTCTTCTACCTGATGAATATTATATCGCTATCAACTGCTGTGTCACAAGTATGATGCTGTGGGGTACAATGACTCCTTAAACCCCCCATCTTTCCTCATCATCTCCTGCCAATTAAGAACAGGGGGTGAGCCAATGCAGTGCTTCAGTAATTGTTTTTCAGAGAGCAATAGAGTCCAGAATCACTAGCGCGCACACACACACACACACACACACTTAAAACACACTGTCTATGACACCTTTTGAGCTGTTGCATTGTAGACTCCCTACTTCCACACATCCTCCCTCTCTCTCTCTCTCTCTCTCTCTCTCTCTCTCTCTCTCTCTCTCCTTCATTCTATCTCTCAGCAAACGCCAGCTCTTTCCTGTTTGATATTCATCCCTGCTGTGAGACTGGACTTGTGGTTTGTTTAACATGCATAACATAACAGACCTACAGCGTGTGTGTATTTTTGCATATCTATTGGGGGGGGGGGTGTATTTCTTAGAAGATTCACTATAATACAATAAATAAAGACAATAGGTGCAGAGGCGCCCAACAAGATATGAGAGAAGTTGTGAATTTAGGTAGGGATTCTATAAGTTGTGAGAGAAAGATGATCCTTTTTGTACAGTACGATGCTCTTTTGTGCACAAGTATTGGGGATACCGTGTTCCTCTCATATCTGTCAGAATATTGTCTGCCAGCATGACATCAGCCAGCACAACCACCAGTCTAGTCACTGCTCACTGCTGTAATAGTTAAAAATGGATTTAGGTTAGCCATAACAGTTGAACTGCAGTCTAACAAACTAGAGCTGTGTATGCTGATAGAGGTGTGTGTGTGCATGCATGTTTTAGTGTGTCCTTGTGTCGGTAGTACCTGTCTGAATCCTCTAAAAAGCCTGCACCATGGATATTTTTTATCCTTTTCTCCACGTCCTTGATTCTTGACACTTGAGCATCCTGGGAAATTTGACTTCCAAGGACACTCTGATGTGCACACTCCGCAACCCCAATTCCTTTATTCTCTGTCTGCTTTCATTGTTGACTAAAACTCAGCGTGGCATCTCTTCTACTACACTCCTCCCTTGAGATGGAGGCCTAGTTTTTGCTCCCCATATGTAATCAACTTCTCCCCTTTCATTAAAGTTAAGCCCTTAGCACATAGAGGAAGGGGAAAAAGCTTAGTCACCGAATGTGCTGAATATCAATCAGAGAAAGAGTTTGGGTAGAGGGAGAGGATACAGGGAGGAGGGAAGGAAAGGTGAAGGGCACATAGAGATAGAAAATAGAGCCAAGACTAAATATGCATTTAATATTATCTAAACAAAAATGCGTAGAAAATTGAAAATTGAGATGTCGAGTAGACAGCATGCCTCAGTCTCATTTCAAGATTCCCTCCATCTTTTTGTCTTCATCTTTGAGTAAATCTCTGTCTGTGTCTGTGTTTGGCTAACAAAGCCGTGGAAGAGCCAGGCAGGCACGTGGCTGTGGCCGTTCCATCTGGTTTGGCTCTCCAGATCTCTCCTTGTTAGGCCATTACTGCCGTTTAGTCTCAGCTGCCCGCTCCTACAACTGGCAAACCAACCAAACCACTGTCCTCCTCTCCTTCTGCTGCCACCATCATTGCTTGGCTCTTGTCCTTAGTAGCAGCTTAACTGTCAGCTCCAAGTCCAGTCCAATAAGCTTTGCAGCCACATAAAAATTCCTGTCAGTCTCAGAAAAGTAAAAACCCAATTGTTAGCTGCTGTAGATAGCCAGCTCCCAGTAGCCAGTTCCAGCCAACCCAGTGTAGGGTTACTCTCCCACTGGCAGCTCCTGAGCAGCCAAGAACCCGGACAGCCGGTTGACTGCCTGAAAGAAGCGTAGCCTTAAGCAGAAGCCCACGTTTTACCAGCAACCAGTGCATGTTTGGGTAAGAGTTAGGGTTAAACCAACTCTGACAGCTCTATCTTGAGAAACCTGAAGTTAATGACACTGGTGACTGTAACACTGGCGACCTGGGACCAGGACCAAAACAGACGACGTAAAATCCTATTTGAAATTGCTTACTAAAGATTTACGTATATACAAAGACAATGTTGGACTCTGGGCTCCTGCCAAATTTGACCAGTGATGACATAGCTGCATGTCATCATACAACCACTGGCTCTACAAAGCACATGAAGTGGGTTTTCCAGATAATTCACTTCCTGGGGAAGACCTAGTCTGAGGTTTCCCCCATGATGGATGGAGCATCTCTCATATCCAGAACTCTGACCGAGTTTATTAGTAGACCAAAACCATGACAACCCAAAGTTGAGACCAGAGGCAGAGTTGCAGTCTTACACGCTTCTCTGCGTGTAAGAACAGTCACCCACCCAAAACCTCATAGAGACTGTGTCGGCCTCTCGACCACTTACATAAATTAAATCAAAAGTAAACAAAAGATGTTGCATCAAAACCTAATAAGAATTAACTACAATAAAATAAGAGAATAAAATGTGGACTCTTAAAAGTTAGATCACTGTCATCTAAAGCCATATTAGTAAACAATTTAATATCAGATTTTTTAACCACACCCTTGTTCTGGTGTACGGCACTGAAACTGAACAATAACTGTCTTTCTACAGAATCCGGTTTTATCAGACCATTATTTAATAACTTTGAATTCATTACTAGATCGAATGCCATTAGGCAAAAATGTCTTCACTAGATGTCTGTATGATAGTGCTAAATTTAAGGAAGTGATTCCATCATCATTTAATTTAATACCATGTCGTAGTATAACAGAGGACTCCTATCCTTACTTTAGTACCTCCCAAATTGATCATCTCTCAGAGCAGCCTGTTACTCATTAATAGAGGAAAATCAAAACAGCCCTGAGTCAAAGAGTCATAGCTCTGTTGATCCTGTAGGTCTCAGTAGTAACGCTGCATGAGCTTCTTTAATGATAAAATTCTAACTATTAGAGATGAATTTCATCACCTCCTGCCCTCAACCGGCACCGATTTATCTTCAAACACAGGAACCTGTAAATCTTGATATATATTTAGACTGTTTTTCTCCAATCGTTCTTCACTTAAGTTCAACGATTTCTTCATCTAAACCGTGAGCCTCTCAGACGTCTTCCAAGTAGGCAACTTAAAAATGTTTTACCCTGAGTTAGCACTTCTTTAATAGATATGATCAATATGTTTTATTAACAGGCTATGTACCGCAGTCCTCTAAAGTAGCCGTAATTACACCTCCTCAGAAAAAGCGTATTCTTGATCCAGTTGCTTTAGCCAACAATAAATCTATATCTAACCTTCACTGTCTCTTCTCTAACATCCTTGAGAAAGCAGTCACCAATCAGTTGCGACTTTTTACAGAACAATAGTTTACTTGAGGATTTTCAGTCAGGATTTAGAGTGCATCGTAGCAAAGAGACAGCACTGGTGAAAGTGACAAATGACCTCCTAATTGCATTGGACAACGGACTTGTCTCTGTACTTGTCTTGTTAGATCTTAGTGCTGCATTTGACACCATTGACCATCACATCCCATTGCAGAGGCAGGAACATTTAACTGGCATTAAAGGAGCTACACTAAGCTGGCTTCAGTCCTATTTATCAGATCAGTATCACTTTGTACAGGCTAACGATGAATCCTCCTTCCACAAGGTTCTCTACTTGGACCAGTTTTATTAACCTTATATATGCTTCCTTTAACCAATATTATTAATAATAATTAATATTACTTTAATTGTTATGGAGGTGATATGCAATTGGATTTATCAATGAAGCCAGATGAAACCAATCAGTTAGTTAAACTTCAAGCTTGCCTTAAGGACATAAAGACCTGGATGACCTACAATTTTCTGCTATTAAACTCAGACAAAACTGAAGTTATTGTACATTATCTAATGATATAGTTACTCTAGATGGAATTTCATCTATGTAACATTGCAAAAATCAGGCACATCCTGTCTCAAAAAGTTGCAGAAAAACTAGTCCATGCATTTGTTACTTCTAGATTGGATTATTGCAGTCCCTTTCATCAACCTGCCCCCTGCCATCCACCCCCCC
>NW_019525441.1:237201-291497 GCF_002814215.2 Seriola lalandi dorsalis | reverse complement strand
TCTCTCAATTTAACTGGCTGAGGCAGATTGTCGTCCGCCCAGTTATGCTTAAGGGTCCTCTCCGTTTACAGCGAGTGAATCCTTTCCACTGTCGCCAAGTGCTTGGTCAAGGGGGAATGTTGGGTCTCTGTAAATAATATTGTAAAGAGTACGGTCTAGACCTGCTGCGTATGAAAAGTGCCCTGAGATAACTTCTGTTGTGGCACTATATAAATAAAATTGACTTGACTTGACTTAAAGGTGGATGCTGGTTTAGCTCTATTTATTCTCACAAGTACCTTGTGTTGTGATACAATGCACTACAGTTTAGGCTCTGATTCCCTAGCGGCTTAGCGCACTACAGATGTAACTGTGTGTGTTAGAATGTGTTGGCAGGCACCCTGATTCACACAGTGTGGGCTACAGACTTGGCCGACGAAGACACACTAAGGGAGACACGTTCCGAAATAGAAACATCAGTCCCGCACACTTCTATCCAGACGGATGGAGAATTATGAAAACGGGGAAGTAGCAGTGGATGCCACAATACGGAGAAAGAGCCGTTGCCCCCATGTTTTGCACCTTTCCCTACATGATTGCCTGATCTGTCAAATACTCTGAGTGAGCAGATATTGCACCGAGCTTTGCCTCATTTTCCCCTCCCTGTGTTAATGTCGCTCCTCAGTGGAGATTTCGGATTCTGCACTCCAGCCTTGCTGGAGATCATGGGGCCAGCTAGCAGCTGCTGGATAACCTACTCGTTTCTGATTTGCACATAGGGCTATCATGTCTACCAGTAGCTGAATAATGAGCTTGTGATGCCAATTTGGGAGCAGCGTAGTTTTTGTGGGTGGAGGGATGATGGGTGAGGGTAGTGCATGTTGGATGATATGCAAAATGAACAAAACGAACAAATGAGGCGGAGGAATGGAGGGCGCATTCTCATCTCTTAGGAAAACATTATTTAGCCGTCATTTGTCCCAGAAGAACGCCAGCAAAAGTGCTAGAGCTCTCCAGATCTCTGACTCATTAAAAGATCAGTTATTCCTTTTGCTTATGAATATCTTAAATGATATTAAAGATAAATTCTGTATCCTTCCTCCTTCATCTTATCTTTTATTTCCTTTCCGTCAGTGATCATTGACTCTAATACTGCCTTTTGCTTCTCCCCATTCAGGAGCAAAATAAATACACACTGTCTTCTTCCCGTAATTGGTAATTATTTTTAGTCTTCTCTCAATATGCTAAAAGGACTGTTTTCTAAAACTTGAAGTCTGTAACGAAAAGGGTGTTTTATCAAAATTCACAACTAAAGTGTGAAGTTACATATTAAATGCTCCTAATAATACATTTCTCACTTCACTTAAGTGGATAGACGCCGTGAATGATTTAGCAGAAGGCTGTACATCATGAGGAGATTTATTAACACCCTAGTAGATAAAAGTGGCTCAACCTAGACTAAACTGAATTGTTGATGCTTTTGCCACATCACCAAATAAATGGCAAATGCAATTGTGGTAACAGTTACTCAGCATGGCTCAGTGTATTATGTCCATGGTCTCTGTGCTGCTCTCTGTGGAGAATCCAAGCTTGTTCTCTCATGCAGCACTTTGTACTTAGTCAGAAAAAAAAGCATGTTTACATCACTATAACTCTTTCTGTTTAAGCAAATCACCACTCAGACATCTCCCACATAAACACAAATGGATGTGTTAGTGTGCGCACACTGAAACACTTAGCTTCCTCATGTTAAATGGCCACTAATTCTCTGTATCAGGGGATTATACATAATTGATTTATGGATGAGGAGTGAAATTACTCATCAGTTGAGAGAAAGAGGCATTTTGTCTTCAGGCTGGAGCGTGCCAAACTATATTCTGAGTTAATAGAGGAGATGTACTTGTGCTCAAGACCATCTATACAGCTTGTGTTAATTCTGTGCAATTGGGTAAATATTTTACATCCATAACTTTGGTCAGAAACATGGTAACAAATTCTAAACCTTAAGCAATTGTGTTTACTTAGAAATTGTAATCATCCAAGACATTGTAACCAACTAACTGTTAGCAGTATCAGTCTGCTTCATTGTGTTGCATTTGAAAGGGTCAAGAGACTTGTTTCACTGTAAACAGCTTTTGTGTCTTTCTTCTTGTTGGCAAGCAGGCCCTTGGCTAAGTAGACAGAATATACACTTTCTAAACTCTTTTCACAGACTCTCCTCTGGGTTTGTTGCTCAACTTGGGGTACTTCAGAAGAATTTGATCTCAAACTATGAAATTGTCCCCAACTTGCCTCAGACTCATAAACCGCAATCCCTCCTTTTTTTCTCTCAGTTGGATGCTTCCCCTTCTAGCTATATGTGTGTGTGTGTGTGTGTGTGTGTGTGTGTGTGTGTGTGTGTGTGTGTGTGTGTGTGTGTGTCAACAGAAACCTGAGCCAGCACTGAACACTAACTCATCAAAGGCGATTCATTGTGTTGGCATACAGCAGGAAAATGATCTGTGTCTACATTACAGTTGATATGGCAGATCCATTTCAGTAGAGTTTGATGTTTTCCCTGGTACCTCTAATAAATCCCTGCTTTGCTGAAAGTGGAGGCATCCCCCCCCCCCCCCCCCCCCCCCCGAGTTTCCTGTACAGTGATAGCATATCTAGACTGCTGCTGTTGCTAAGCTCTGTTGCTAGGCAACTATTTATCTACTATTATGGGATTGGTTGGGGCTCAATGGGGAAGTTAGCACGGACAATTTGGCCTTCTGTTTCCTACACCATGTGATGTCATATTATGCATATTCAAGTTGCAAGTGTGAACATTCTGCTGCAGTGGAGGGAGGTAAACAACAGCTGCAAGTCAGCTGCCGCCCACAACATATTCATGCATAAATATACAGTACAACACCGAAAAACAAAAACAAAACATACAAGGCAAGATCATAAATCATTCAGGTGTACACAGTATGCTGTCTTTGTCTCCAGCACTCAGAAACAGTGACAGAGGTTTTGTTTGCTGTTGTCAGTGTAAAAGTATGGAGGCTGGTAAGGGTCAAGGGGAAGGCCAGGTGCTAATTGAGAGCGCAGCTATTTATACAAGAGTGACTTCTACTGTATCTGTTGACCTGTTATCCACACATGCGCATACACACACACACACACACACACACACACTCCCTCTCTATCCCCTACTTGTCACTTGGAAATCGATCGTTTCCCTCTCTCTCTGTCCCTTCAAAGGTGAGTCTCTGACCTTCACAGGCCATCCATTAAAAGTATTGCCATTCAATCTAATCTAACACATGCTACAGCACACGCTACAGGACTATCTGCACACAGATGCCATGAAAACACACAAACACCACATTTATATCATCAAAGTGGGCACACTCAATGTCAACTCTAGCAGTGTGGGCTTACAGTTGGATAGGGAAAGGAGATGATTGATGCCCATCAGTGGCAAATTTGCATGCCAATAGGACTGTGAATAGGCAGTGATGGAGTGAATGGCTAATTTCTTTGCAGGCTTAAGAAAATATGTTCTCGTCCTCTTTTCACGTAACAGGCACTGGCTGGGTAAGATTTTCATATTATGAGTTAGATTAATTGCGTGACTTGGATATAATGGGCATCTGTTAATAGTAAGGAGAACTGTGGTGATGATTTACATCTGTTTTGAGGATTGAAAAAAGCAAGCAAACATTGACTCCTCTAGAGTGTTGGCAAAGGTTACACATTTTCTCCTGACTTACGTTCACAGACCGGCGACAAATTAAAGGAAAAACCAACATAAAGTGTCTTAATAAGGTGTTGGGCCAGCAGGTGCTGCCAGAGCAGCTTCAGTGCTGCTTGGCTTTGATTCTATAAGTCTCTGAACTCTACTGGAGGGATGAACACCATTCTCCCTAAAGGTACTCCATCATTTGGTGTTTAGGGTTGTTTTGATTAGTGGTGGAGAGCGCTGTCTAACACTCATCAAACCATTCAGTGACCCCTCCTGCCCTTTGGATGGGGGCATTGTCATCTTGTTTCTCCACTCTTTTTTTCAAGTTTTTCCTCTAATTTGACTCCCATCTGTAGTAGCTGTGAGAGCGGTAAGCCATAAATCTTAGCTTGTCTTGTGAAACTAGCTTATTGCATATGACACTGCTGTTTGTGGTCGTGTTTACACAAGCCTGTGTTTGCGGTGAATCACACATAGTAAGTGAAGTGCTTTTACAGAAGATGAGCAACCATAAATTGAGGAACTTGTGTGTGAATGCATGTGTGTATGTGCATCTGTGTGTGTGTGTTGTTAGGGCCCCTGTCCAGGTGATGAATGAGCCAGGGGGGCTGAGTAGAGGACAGTGTCTATAAACCACCCCAGCCATCCTTGCCTTCTATCATCCTCCATCTTTTCATCTTCACTCTTTTTCTCCAGCTAAAATCCCCTTCACTTTCTCTCTCCTCAGCCTCCCACCACTGTTTTTTCTGTATTTCTCCATGTCATCTATCTCTCATTCCTCACAAACCTCCACTCTGTCTGTGCTGCTTCAGGCCAAAGCTCTGGCAGCAAATAAATGAGTGCAATATTATTTTACGGGACAGTGACTTCAAAGTTTCCTTCTGTTTGGAACAATTAACAAGGCAAAAACCTGAGGGGACAATTGCAATGAGAGACAAGTTGGGGAAAGAGAAATTGAGAAGGAGGGAAAGCATTTTTGGTGAAAGACAGACAGGAGGAATATGCTTAAAAACAGGCCTGAGCTAGTGAGGCTTTGTATGGTAGAGAATGAGGGACATAAAGAGAAGATCAGTAGGGAGAGGATTAATGAATGAAGAGGATAGAGGGACTGGACAGTGAATAGGGAGAAAATGAGGATTTGATATAGAATTTGAAAGTGATAAGCAGTGATAAACAATGTTAAGTGACTTGCAGTGGAGCATGCTTCTACAGCTTGTGGAATTGATGAAACTTGACAGCTGATGCACAATAAAAAAGATGAGTAGCTGCATTAGAAATAAGAGATAGAGATAATGTCTTATTTATTGAAAAGAAAAATGTACAAGCCTTTACATGAAAATATTAGCAGAGAAGTCAAAGAGGGAGTCAAAGAGCATTTAGGGAAGGAATATCTGTGAAAATTCAGCAATGTGCACCATTAATGGCATAAAGATTACACACGATAACCTGATAATGGATTCATTATTTTCAGTTTACCTTTTGATTTTGAGTCAGTTTGGGTGGAATTTGATAGCTATGGAATAGTGTTTCCTTTCTATTTGCAAGAACAAAATGTTTTGACTTTGCTGCTGTTGTGATTCATGCCTCTGACTGGCTTCTTCTTCACAATGGTGGCTGATGCTCAATGGTATTGCAGTAATTAGAGCCTTCTACTATACTAACAGGAAAAATACAATTCCTCAAAAATGTAGACAAAATAATACAATTATAAGGCCAATTCATAAACCCATACCAGTCCCCAACAGTTCATTGTTTTGTGTTATGGAACATTGAGGATATAATAAAAAAAAACAACAACTTTAAAATGGAAACTTACAATGGGGAAAGAACTTCCAGAGCCAGAGGCTCCATCCACATACACTAAATGATTTTCTTCTACAGCACCTGCTTGCCTTGACCATTATGGCTGTTTTTCTTTAACCCTCAGATCTCAGTCAGCAGCCAGCACCCCACACATACACTACACATACACTACATAAACACCCTCAACACCACACAGTTTCCTGCCTTTATATCATGGTGTCTCGCCCTTGTTTGTGCCAACCACCCCATACTGTGCCAACTAACAACCTCCCTGCAACCCTCCATACACACACGAACTAACACACACACACACACAGGCAGCCACCGCCCCCCCCAAACCAGCTGAGATAAAAAGGCTGCAGATCACACAACTGCTAAACTTTGATCAATCTGGCAACAAGTGTAAATAGGATCATTAATAGGGATTTAGCAAGGGTCTGCCATCTGCGATTAGACATACGCAAACACGTACATATGCTTTTTTTTCAGCCGCTAGTATTTTCAATAGCTCTTTTTGCTGTGCGCGCACACACACATGCAGACACACACGCACAGACGCAATTCATTTTTCTGTTTCCAGAGACGAGCTGCAGCATGCAAACAGAGTACCAACGGGGCCTTTAATTGGGGTGTAATCTGAAAAGTGTAATTTGCCTGGAGTGGATAGGGAGATCTGACAGCAAGAGTAAAAGGAGGAGGGACGGGAGGAGAGGATTACTGTTAAGAAAAATGGGGGTTGGATGAAGGAATTGGGTGGATGAGCATAGAAAAATAAGATGAGAGCATGATGGCAGGGCAAGGGAAGAGGAACACAAAGATGAATGAGTCAGAGGCAGACGGAAAAGGACACAGAGGGTGTAAAACGGTGAAATTTGTATGTTTTCCCAGTGTTATATCATGTGTCACTCTTGGCTGTCTCCATTCCCTGCCTTATTTTTTCATACACAGCTCTCTTCAGATTACAGCCATTTGCCACATTAGATCTGGTTCTAAACAAGTCTCAATCCAATTCAAATCCATAAATCAGTGAGTATTCCCCTTCCTAAACTCCTTAGATTTCTATTGCCAAAACCCGATTACATTGCTTTTGTAACCCACAAAAGCCACTGCTGCTGTGGCTTTCCAGCTGCAAGCCTCTTATCTATCAAAACGGACTAATGAGTTTGAAGCTGACCACCACCAAAGCCAACACGGAGTGAGAGAGAAATCTGGCCATATTGTACTGAACATGGTCGGTTGATACCTCTGCAAAAATACAACAGTGTGATCATGGAGATAAAATAGTGAGACTTCTGTGATTTCCCAGCAGGGGTAAATACGGATTTTCATTTAAAAAAAATTTGGCTTGCCAGCTCTGACTCTTTTGCTCTTTACCCCATTGCTAATGGCTTTTATTTTTTTGAAACCATCCTTTTCTTTTCTTGTGTAATTTCATTTCTAAGCCTTTTGTTTGCATTTTTTCTTTCAGTACTTTTCTCCCTAAAATGTGATTGAATTTAGTTATTTGGTATTTTAGTACTGAATCATTCAATCATCAATTTACTCTGCAATGACAATAGCTCGTGACTGGAGACTTGAAAAGGCAGTGGACCAGTGACACTACTCTTGTGTAATAACATTATCTTTATTCATTCACATTCATTCATCCCCTCTGCGTTAAGATCAATTATGATGAGCATGTGTTTATCCAGCCAAGGTCATATAGTATCAGTCTATTGTTGAGCTTTTCAAAATGGTTCTGACCTCGGCCTTCACCTTAACCTCACGAACCTCGACCCCTGACCTGTGACCCCTGTGTCGTCTATAACATCATTGTCCAATGAGCAAGGCAAAAAAGACTGAGTAGGGAAGCGCAGCTGTTGCTAGTTGTTTTAATGGGCTGTTTAGGCTTTACAAGTCTGAGCTTGTGTCTTTTGGCTCTTTGGTATCTTCTTTTATTTTTATTTATCCCCCCCTTTATTCATCCCTTTACCCCACCTTTGGCTCCCCCCTTCTTCTAAAATACGAGCCTGGCAGTTGGCATTTTGCTTTTTGGATGGCAGCCCCCCCCCCCCCCCCCCCATGTTCAATTATTCATGCTGAACTCCTCACTCCCCACAGCTATAGAAGCTATAACACACACACTCATGCACGCACATACACACACAGCCCCTTAAATACATGTGCCACACGTTGGCAGTGATATTTTTGGGGCTTTGTTTTGGGAAGGGGAACTGGCAGCTTCAGTATAGTGAGGGCAATACACAAGTGAGAGACTATTATTGGAGATGAAGGCAGAGGGACTTCTGTTTCTCTCCCTCTCTCCCTCCGCTCCCTTTTATAACTGTTTTGACGTAATTTTCAGTGAGACTTTGGACTTGCTTTCACATCATCACAGTTCCCAGTTCTTTTTTTCTCTATTCGAGGTTCGTTTTAACAATCTTATTGTCCTGGCTTTTATATATCTGCCTCGCTTTTATTTATTTACCAATCTTCCGTAATGCCCATCAAACAGTGCATCTCCTTTGTTTCTCACACTTTTCAGGTCCTCTTATTTCTCATTCATCTGTTTTTCCTCTTCGGTCCATTTCATTTCCATACTCTGCTCATTTTTCATTCATCTGTTTTTCCTCTGCAGCCCATTCATCTCTATACTCACCGTCCTCTGTGTGCAGCTTGATGTCCCTACTCTTCCTATCCAGCCTCACACATGTTGTTCTTCTCTCTCAGTGCTGTGACAGCGTCTCTGGCAGGGTTAGGTAACAGTGTGCAGTGTGCCCTACTGAGCTGCGGTGAATAATTCAGTCAACAGGACATGAGGCTACACTCTTATGTCAACTGGAATTGCAATTTACAAAATACTGTATGTACAAAGGAGAAAGTGAAGCATCAGCTCAGCAGTGTGTGTTGATGAGAAACGAGAAGTGAGGGACTCCAGTGTGACTGCAGATTTAGCTTTCTTGGAAAAGAAAATCAACATAAAGCAAAAATATAGCATATGCTGTCATTGTGCCATCTACCCAAAGTAAGCAGCTGCTATACTAAATTTTGTTTCTGATCATAGTGAGCTGTTATGTGACATAATGTGATAATTTAGTGTACCTTTGAATTCGTTGTTTTGTGTCAGTGCTTCATTAAAAAAGCTGCCAAACGGTGGGTTATCATATGTGCTGTTTTAAGCAGTCGGGTACAAAATACTCAGTTAGAGCACTTTTTTTCACCAGGAATGGAGGAGGAAGATAGTGGGAAGAAAAGCATGCTTAGGGAGATGAGATGAGTCAGTGGGACAGAGGAAGGACAGCAGGAGGAAAGCGGAGGGAGAATAAGACTAAATAGGAAATCAAGGTGAATTATCGGAGTTGAATGGAAGAAATGGTCATAAAAGAATGGATGAACCAAGGAAAGGGGTGATGACTAAGGAGGGAGTAAAGGACCTATGAGTGAGTGAGGGAGGGAGGGAGGGAGGAAGATAGGCATGGACAAAGGACTCCTGATGTGAGTCATCTAGCCAGTGAGAGATGGGTCACCATGGACACGGCAACTGACCCCACACTGATGCCCAATCTATTGATCCCATTAAAGCTACACCTCAGTGTTTCTGTTCCTCCCTTTCTCTGTGGTTGCTTTCCTGTCTGACTGTATTAATCTTAACGAGATCAACAACTCTGCATCTCTCTTTGCTGCTCTCTCGTCTGTGGCATCTGTCTGTCTGCATCAGCTTCTGTCTAGCTGCCTTTCCATGCACATCTGCCTTTGGATTTTAAGATCTGTTCTGTCTTTTGAATGATTAAACACACAGTAAGGAAATAATACAATGGGCTAACACAGTAAGTACAAATATATCAGGCCAAAATTGACTCTGAATAAAACCGTATTCTTATCTTCGAAGCTGTTCCAGTCTGTGTCCGTCTTGATGTCTGTTTTGTCAATCTGTTTTGTTCCCTATGTTTTCCTTATATAGGTTTTCTGTCCATCCTTTCTCCATCTCAATCAGACTGTATATCTGAAATATTTGTCTCATGTTAATTGGGCCAGCTGCCAGAAGCAGTAAAGGCCATCAATGAGTTGTACTGTAAATTATAGATGTATGTGTGTCCGTAGGAGAGAGAAGGGCTGTTCCGATTACTCAACAGCAAGCTCATTTGCAATAAGCCCCGTTTGTGCTAATACAAAAGGTTATCAGCCAATGGCAATGTGTACACACACACACACACACACACACACACACACACACACACACACACACACACACACACACACACACACAAACATACAAAGAGGCATCCTCATTTAAAGCCATTAAAGTTGTTTCTGTAGGAAATGTCCTCAGCGGCGAAGCTTTACCATTCTATGCTGAGACTTGATTAGAGGTTGATTTAATGCTCTCCAAACAATGAGCTGGTGTTTATTTCCAATTAGCATGATGGATGCAAACCAAGCAGAACAAACATACTACCTTCCTCTTCTTTTTTTTCCCCTCTTCCAACTCACATTTCTTTCTCTCCTCCTTTCTTTCATTTAAACTGTTTTTTTTTGGATGGCACTTGCATGGCAACAGCATGCTTTTACCTGAGTGTTGCCATGGAGGAGCATTTTAACATCTGCGGTTGTAGCTGCCTTGTATTACTTATTAATTGGATGCTCATTGTCCTCAACCTGTTTGAGCTGGGTCTGCTTTATGTTAACTTGTGATTCTTTTTTCCTGAATTCCCGGGTCACTCTTAGAGATTTAAAAGGATTTGATTTGTATTGGTCTCATACATTTTTAGGCAATTGTAGGTTCATTTCAAGTTTAGCCCATGCAGTAGTTTTCCAATAATTTATAGAGCTGAATTATCTCAACTCTGTAATCTGTATCAAATATAGAGTCTGACATTGCACCTAGGGCGCCTCAAGCTATCAGTCTGCCACACATTCACCTTGACATATCCCATCATTTAAAATCAGAAGCACTCAAAGCTCTATTTGCAGGCAAAGAGGGGGGGGCAATTTTATGCATTTTTGATCTGAAACTTGAACAAGCTCCTTTCCTCTCCATGCTGGCTTTCAATAAATTCAGATGATTTCCCGTGTCATTAAATGCTGAATTTGACTTGCAAATGGCCTCCTTGTGCTTTCTATGAAGACGAGATGAATGCACAGTCGACACACACACTCGTATATCCAGACATGCGGAGGCAGACAGCCAGCACTTGCGTAGCTCATGTTTAATTAAGCAGTTTGTCTGTGAGAGAGTGAGTGATGGGGCGACTACACTGTTACCTCAACGTGTGTTTTCTTCAATAAACTTTTCCTTTCACTACTCAATATCCTGTGGCCCTATAGGGGGCAGTACATATTAGTGGCCTCTTTTGTCCTCTGCCAGCATGACCAAGGTAAACATCCTCTTGGATTATCTCTTTCATTCTTTATCTTACACTCTTCCTCCTTTCAACCCCCCCCCCTTCTCCCCCCTCTCTCCCGCCTTCTCATCCTCTTTCACACTCACTCCATCTTGATTCGGTCTCTTTTTTCCATCTCAGAGATGAAAGCCTCCCCACAGCTCCTTTCACTCCTCCTGAAGCGGCCCAAATGAGGGATCTTATCTGATGAATTCCCCCTCTCCCTCTTCAGACAGAGAGACACACTGACACATGCACATACATCCATGTAGA
This sequence comes from Seriola lalandi dorsalis, assembly GCF_002814215.2. Classification (NCBI taxonomy): domain Eukaryota; kingdom Metazoa; phylum Chordata; class Actinopteri; order Carangiformes; family Carangidae; genus Seriola; species Seriola lalandi. Next base: position 280,367 of record NW_019525441.1, on the reverse strand, counting down.
TACATATGTCTTGCTAGCATACATTTTCACAAGATTGGCTCACACAGCCGTAAAAAAGGCCCATTCTGCACTGTACATGTCTTTTAGATGTCCACATCTCACGTATGCACCATATAAACATATGCATACGCAGATAATAAGTAAGACACACACACACACACACACACATACGGTGTGCCTGGAGGCATGACAGGCCTGGTGGGAGATTCGGGGGCCTGGCATCGTGGTATGAGGTGCCTGGTGTTGGGTCCCTAAGGGGGGCAGGCTGACTGTGATGTCAGGTTATTGGGCTCCGCACAGCAATGCCTTTTGGTCTGCTCAGTAGGGGGGCATGAGGGAGTGCATGCGTATGACGGTTTTTATTAAACAGTAATCCCAACAGCTGTTGTTCAACCAAGCATCTCCCCTTCCCCCAGCTCTCTTCCTACCTTCTTTCTTTTCATTCCTTCTTTTCAGGCGCCTGTCTGTTTTCCCTGTCAGGGCACAGCACGATCCAACCGGATGCACTGGAGACCCATTGTTAACAACCTGCATATCCACCCTGTCTCCACAACATTATGTTCATATACAACTAATTTACATCACCAAATTTGTTGAGGATTACTTTTTTAATCAACATAACAAAGAAATTAATGTAACTGGTATCTGCAAACTGCCAATGCAAATTGTTTTCACTGAATGTATCACCTAAATTTCATTCTCCCTACCGGCAAGTAAACCATGATAAACATTTTATGGTTATATTTAGGCAGATCAAAACATTCGGCTAAGGTCAAATGCGGAAGAACTGACTCCAAGCACGAGACGGAACATTCACTTTTTCAGTATTGATCAAAGTCATGACCTTGACCAAGTGTGTTGACCTTGACACAAGTTTCTCCCTGTGTGTTTGAAAAAATGATCCATGTAATTCAGACAGATACCATTTGCTCCCTAACATATTGAGCTAAGCAAGTATTAGCAGTATATGAATATATTGTAGGATATTAGGTTGTCTGTATCTCCTCCCTTCCAACATTTACATACACACAAACATAATAAAGTTAAATTCAAGTGTGTCCATGTTCAGTATGATGTTTAAGAAGCTGGCAACACAATTAGGGCAGCAGGTATTCAATAGAGATTTGTGCGTTTCTTTGTGTTTGTGTTAGTAAACCCTTTAATGTAGCATAAGAATTAATGATGCAGAGTGCAAAGGGTAAAAGTGCAGCTGTACACTGGCACCTGCACTCCACTCACACACATGCGAGCACACACAACCCCTCTACCTGCAGCTGGCTACTGATTGAGCTGTTCCACACCCAGGGGACTCCCCTCAATGAGGGACACGTGTGTGTGTCTCACTAATTACCCCCCTAACACCAGCTTGCCAAGTGCGCACCCCTTCCCCCTTTTCTGGTTCTTAATAAGAAGAAAGATACTGTAGTTTCTTCTCAGTCCCCATTGGTTCATACATCACCCCCTCCCTTCTTACTTCCTCCTCTTGGCTTCCCTCCCTCCCTCCCCTCCCTCCCTGCTGCCTGTCTGTCACCCAGGATGTGCTGTCCCACCCCAGCTCTCTCCCCTAGGCCTCTGCCCTCTCCCCTGGGTACCATGTGGAGGAAAGTCCCATGCTTTGTCTCCCTGTCTGGACCCTGACATCAACCACAAGGGGAGAGAACTTAATGATGGGTTCAGCAAATGTGCTTACTGGCTCTAACCCATATGTGTGTGTGGGTGAACATGCACACACACATTCTTTCTCCCCTCTCCTCCTTTCTTTCTCCTTCCTCCTTCCCTCTGTCTCTCTTTCTTTCAGTGACAGAAATGACAATGGTGCCGTCTGTTCACCATATCATTAACATGTCCCCCACTGTACTTATCCCGTTGGGCACATAATTAAAGATTATTTTAATCTAATCATCATATATTTTAAGCACAATACTAAACGAATAAAGTGTGAGCATTATCCACTTTATAGCTGACTGAATACTAATACAGCTAAATAGTCTCATTGTGGGTTATAACTAAGTTGGAGCAGAAGTTAAGAGATAGTTAGGCTTTAGCCTATTGACATTAGTTTTTAAAATTAATATTCACAAATATCTCAAAATCATTACAATTAATGGAATAACTATTTAATTTCTAGGGACATTCCTCATTTTATATGGAGGTAGGAATTACATTTCAACATCATCCTCGGCTAAAATTGTTGCTTTGTTATCCTCAGCGTGGAAAGGTAAATATAGTAGCTTGAAAAATAACTTTGCTTGAGGAGGATTTAAACCACATAATTGAGAATTCATTGCAATATAGTATTCCACTTCTTCTAGAATACATTTATTTTCTATTTAAGATTATTGAACTCAGGAAAAAATAATGAACTTGCACATTTTAATTAAAATGATATTTATTCAGTGTTTCTCATGCATGCATCATTTAATCCTTGAAAGTCGATGACATTGTAATATCCTCAATTGGAAGTCTGTGCAAGATTAAACCCCACACTTGGAGCATAACAACACTGCATTGCAGCTGGCTTCACCTCAGGGTGACCTGCAGTTCGGTGACTCAAATCTTACACAACCTTTCTCCTTGATTCACATGTTCAAACACTGCAATTTAGTTTGTGACAGCCCTGTCCCGAACACTTTGTCAGGCCCTTTACTTGTGTGTGCTATTTAATAAAATACCCATAAACCCAAATCCTAGTGTCAGTGAAGAGGTCCAAATCAGGACTGGTATCAAAAATGCATGACTTTGTCTGCGGTTGGAAAATGGCTTGACTGGCGGGAGGTGGTATGTAAAAGATCGTCTCTGACTCTCGTCTCACACTCCCTGTCATTTTCTGTTTATTCGCCTTCTCTTTCTGAAGCAAACATTCTGTTTTGAGCAGTAATTAGAAATCCGGCATGGCTACTGAATGCTTTGTTCACGATGGTGTGGACAAGAGATGGACGTTGCCCTTTCCTCTCCTCTGTTTGTATGGCTGTGTGTTTGTATGAGCAGTGAGCCAAAGGGCAGGGTCAGTGGTGTTGAATGATAAACTGAATATGACTGTGTGTGTGTGTGTGTTAAACTAAATGACTTGTATGAAGGCCATGACGGAAATGTCTGAAAAAAGGTGACAGAAGGTTTAGGTCATCTTGCCAGTCAGATTTAGTCTTTCTGCACATCTCTGTGTATGTTTACGTTAATATTTATTTTTTATCCTGTTTTTCTTAGTTTCTGTTTAACACTGTTTCAAATGGGACACTGCAATACCCTGTCTTCAGTAGCCGCCTATCATCCTTCTAATTTGTATTATTGATCACGTTGTTGAGTGTAATTTATATCACTTTTCTAGTGTTTTGGTCTAATTGCAGTCTGAACTGTAGTCAGCTTATTTCTCTCTGTTTCCTATGTGTATGTGTACGTACATGCGCGTGTGTGTGAGAGTGTGAGTTTCTGGCCAGTAGCTCTTGTTCTCTCTACAGGCAGTCTAATGAGCACACAGACTTCTGTGGAACACACAAATACAACTGTATCGAGCGCACACACACACACACACACACACACACACACACACACACACAGCTTGATTGGGCCCTGCCAATGTATCTCTCTTCAGCCTAATGAGCAATGCTGGACAACCAGTATAACAATCATATCTCTGTTTCTGTGTTTGTCTGTTTGCAGTGGAAGCTCTGAGCCAAAGCTAATTCTACAGTAAACTGTCTATGGCTTGAACGGCACTGTTCTACTTCAGTACTCATCTGCAAAAAGACTGCAGTGAAGAGTGATATACATCTTTAGAGCCTATTGGTACTTTTCTTTTTGTAACTGTTATTTGACATAATGAGCTTCTTGAAACTGAAAATGTAATGTTCAGAGGAGGCCGGGATGGGATATGGGTGGAGTGGTTTAGCATCATGAAAACAGCTGTGGTTTCTTAGTTTGTTGTTGTAAAAGTGAAGTATAAAAGTCAGTGCCACTTGGAATGAATTATAAAATCCAGATCTCTGTGGAAATTGTGCAATTTTTACTGGCAGGACAGGATGTGTTTGTGTTAGTGTTTGGCACAATTCCTCCATATATTGTGCAAGTACTCGAGCATTGTGTCCCCGAGTGACCCATGGTAAGCTTATGATCTGTCTGCAGATTTCTGTGTGGTTGGGTGTGTATTCAGCAGGGCAGTCGGATTCAGAGTGAAAGGCAGCAACTCTTCTGCTGCTTCGTGGAAATTATTCAAGTTGAAGAAGCAGCTGCAGTACGATACTCACCTGACATCTGACCTTTGATTATGGTCCATAGATTAGTTCCCTGCTTTCTACTCTAGCCAGGTCTGCTACTACAGTAAAAAGGGGGAAAATCTCAACAAGATACGTTTCTACCAATGAGAGATCAATAAGAAGATTGTTGGGGCGTCGTGTAGCGTAGTGGTTTAAGCAGGCGCCCCATGTGTAGAGGCTACAGTCCTCGCTGCAGTTGGCCCCGGTTCGAATCCCGCATCGGACGGCCTTTCGCTGCATGTCATTCCCCCTCTCTCTGCCTCCCTGTTTCCTGTCACTCTCCACTGTGCTGTCCATTAAAGGCATACAAGCCCAAAAAAATATACTTTAAAAAATAAATAATAAGATTGTTGTAATCATGTGTTTGTGTGTGTGAATTGAATTAAATTCATCAGACTGGTCAGACATTGTGGCAGATGATATCTGGATATTTGTAACATGTAGCATATTTCTCGTGGATAAACTGTAGTTTCCTATGGTTTACAGACCTACATAACACCAGTTAATAGTGTAGAGGCAATTTCTCTTTAAGGTGAGGAAAGCAGACAACAATGAGTCTGTCGAGATTCAAAGATTTATTACTGAAAAATATGTCAATTTAGAATAAAGAACCAACAAGCAGAGGCAAAGATCAACACATTACTATTTGGCCAAATAGGGTGCAGTCTCTCTCCACCACAACGGTATCAAGAGTCTGGACACCCTCCAATCTCTAACTCAGCTCTTTTATACAGTGACTATCAAATACACATGTTTAAGCAGAAATTTCATCACGGGTACAAAGTATGTTTATCTTGCTTAATCATTAAGTGTACATTGTTCGCGGAGATCAGTTCATACGGTTTGTTCATACATTAAAAGAGAACATCCAGTCCGATTAAAAGAAAACGTTACATGAAATGGAGGAAAACAGTTTTTTCCATTACAAATAGTATACTGAATATTACAAGTGAGCAGTGCCAACAAAGATTGTTTTCATGAATATATGTATTCATATCACTTGCTACTTAATGATGACCTCTGACTGTGAGTCATAGTTTAGTGGACTATTGTTGTCTGGTCATAAGAGCAGTGTTCAGGATTGACCGTAAAAATGCAAAATGTTGGTGTTTTGATTGGGCCAGATACGTTTCTCAGGCCCCATTTTTGTCTGATTGTCTATTTCTTTTTGAAGCTGCCTGGCGGCTGGTCAGGAAATTCAGACTTTGGTCATCCATCTCACTTCCTCCATCATCCCCATCTCTCTTGCCTCTCTTCTCACCCCTCTAGTGGACATCTGTGTTCCATCATGCACAACACAAACAACTGATCACACTTTTTCTTGCTCATTCTTTGTTCACGTTGCACTTTGAATTCACATCCGTTTTGCTTGGATGACTGTGTGTGTGTGTTTGTGTGTGTGTGTGTGTGTGTCTGTGTGTGTGTGTGTGTCTGTGTGTGTGTGTCTGTGTCTGTGTCTGTGTCTGTGCGTGTGTGTGTTTTCTGTGTGAATACTATATACTACATACAAACACACATGCACACACACTCTCATCCACGCCTCAGGGAGCATGTCACTTGGTTTGACCTGTGGAGTTTTGGCACCAGATGTCTCCAGCTGGCACTACTGGAGACATATGCTACATCTCCATCCGTGTGTGTGTGTTTGTGTATGTGTGTGTGTGTGTGTGTGTGTGTGTGTACTTTGGCACTTTCAATAAGCCCCAGTGTTTGCTTTTGCCTTATTGCCTTTGTCTTTTCATTTCCAGTCTCCTCTTGATTGCTTTCCCTCCCTGTTCTTCCTCTGTTGTCCTTCTCTCTGATTCTGTCATAACTCTCTGTATATGTGAGTATTTTCTAAATAAGCAATGCTTCTCTACATTTAAGTATCATCACTGTTATTGTTATGCTTAAATAAAATAGTTTGGCCCAACTCCCAGCTGCTCTATGCTGTAACTTGTATAATATCCACTCATGTGAACATTTGTGTGTACCATGCTGTTTACAGTTTTTCTCCATATATGGCGCAGTGTGATGGATCCACATGCATACATGCAGACACATGGACATGTTTTCACATGAGACAATGAATGAGAGTTGCTTACACTATAGTAGCCCTTTTGGTTTGTCATCCCCTCGTTCATCATTTATGAGGCCATTTATTCTTCAGCATGCACAAGGATGTTCCTTTATTTGTTAGTGTTGAATTATTCAGCTGCTTGTTGTGATGGATGTCCATGACGATGAGGTACAGTAACACATGGGCGCAAGCTTACATGTGCACAAACACACACACAAACACAGGCGAGATTCCCTTTTGTGATCTATGGGGACTCTTCTTCCGTTGTTTATCGCTGTGGTGTGTTCGTGTGTCTCCCATGGTAGATTATGATGAATCATAGACTTGCCTGATCATGTACTGTTTAGGAGCAACACCCTTTTAGCAAAGACAACACCCACTCTTCCATGATGATAACTGAGCAGCATGTTTACACTGTTGTGCCCTCTGTGTGTTGGTAACATCCACTCTCGCGCAGCAGAGGAAAAGAGGTGTAGCTTGTATGTGGGAGTGACTCATCATGGGACTTAGGAGTTTGTGTCTGCCCTTTCGCTTCTCTGGCTCAGCTGTGTCTCTTTGTTGAGTCCTCACTTTTTTCCTTCAACCCCGGTACAGATGAAAATACCCTCCCATGACCCATCCCTCAAGTATATTGAACTCAATCAACATTTCTGCCAGCTATCACCCAGAGTATCACTCACTGTGTCTTTCTCACTCGGTTTTACAGAGGGTATAAGACACAAACGCTCTTTCCCTCTCTGACTCTGTCTGATGGAAAGTTGCACCCTCTTCTGTGGTCTCCAACTCTGTTTACTTTCCGTTGTGTTGTTACAAACAGCGATTTGTTCCACTGTGGTTGTTTACAGTTTGTTACATCATGGCATCTCTCACCCCTCTCCCCCATTATTAGAACTGATTTGTCTGTTTTTGCTGCCGTGCTGGAAATGGACCCTCAGAAAGAGAGAGAGACAAAATTTCACTTGTTCATATCTTTTGGCAAGGAAAGCACATGAACTGAGGTAAAAAGGAGAAGAGAAGAGTCACTTTTCTGTTACGTGTGACAGGCGAGTAACGGTGGGTGGCTGATTTGTGGACCTCTAGGCCCCACCATCGTCACACATCATGAGCATCTCTTAGTAGATGGAATTGTTTTACCTCCCACCTCTGTTCCTGATGTCGTCAGTGAGGGGTTAGACACACATGCACCTCCACCAGTACATATAGTGTTAGGTGCTTGAGCCCACATAAAGCCAGCTGGAACTCTAAACCTCTAGACTTATTTCACACATGCACATAAACAAATCTCTCATCAATCAGCATTAATGAGGTTTGTGTTCACTCTTACTGATAAAATACTGCTCCTCTCCAGCTTATAGATCATGACTACAAGATGGCATACTGTAACATCATCAATAATGTAACGCACACATTCATGGACACACAGGGACCAGCACTTATTTATAATACATAACTAGAGAGACATCTGAATTTTAAATTATGCGAATCATCGGTCAAATTAGTCAAAGTCGTAATGGTGGTTGGTTTGTTGTTGTAACTATATTTTTAATTTAGTAAATTATGTGAGAAGGGTTTTAACTTGTCAAAGCCTTTCTGGACATCAGATGAACACAGAATAAGTTTTGATCTTTTTTTAAAATATGTTTTTCTCTCAATTATAGTGCTCCCATCTTAAGTCTGAAGAGATCACATAAATTCGACATCCTTTGACAGCTTAGGAATTAGATCCACAAATGTGATAACGACTTCATTAAGCAGTGCTGAGACAAACTTGAGGTTTCACAGACACTGTCCACATTCACAGCTCTTTACCCATGGGGGTGCTTCCCATTCTTTGTTAAAGGTTGTGGTACAGTCTTCTCTATATTTCTGAACAGTTTAAACAGCAACGCTCTCTGGAGATCAATTAATAGTTTATAGAAGAGAGGAGAGAGCGGTGAAATTGCCTGTCTTAGTGGTTCATGCTCTGATGAGCTGCCGACGTTTGCTTAATTAGGCTAAAAATATCTTTAAACATTTTACTGCTAAAAACATTTTTGTTTGTGTTTTCAGGGGTTTAAAATTAAATTTTTTATGTTTATATGGCTTCAAAAGAGAATGTGTCGGAACATATGGTGTACTAAATCAGTTCTTTTGTGAAGAAGCAAGGTTTTTACCACGAGAAAGGAAACAAGACAGAGTCTAAACTAATGTCCTCCTACCCAACTAGAGGATGTGCTGTATATTACGGCTGGACCTGGTAGCAGCTGATGGTTTGACTGATTGATCAAAGAAACAACCAAGTGAACAGTGTTGCTACTCTTAGAGCCACAGTCATACTAACAGGCCTATAAAAGAAAGAAACCATAAATTGACATTAGCAGCATTAAAGTTTAGCACTGTTCACATGGTCTAAATTCCAATGTGGTGGCCCTAACCCTGTCACAGTGCAAGACTTAAAACCAGGATAATGCTCTCAAGTGCAGCCTGTCTATCAGTTTGTATTCCCAGTAAGGGGCTGAATATTTAGCATATTGCAATTTCTTATGAAGACTATAACCAAAGGTTGTGTTGAGACTCAGCAACCTCCAGACCTAACCATACAATATATATTAAAAAAAAAATATGCATTGTTATTGAATAAACAACATATATTCTAACACATGACAAATTATTCAATAACCATATCACTGGATGGCAAAGGTGCTGTAAATATTCCCTCTGAGTCAGATCAGCACCATGGACAGTGACCGGGGAAGCCCCCCTGATTGGCATCAGCAGCACCATGGCCAGCAGTCGTGATACTGATTGCAGGAGTTGGGTTCACATTTTTGGTACAGTGGAGAGGTCATCACTCCATGGATTTGTTCAAAATAATTGTGCAGATTTTTCCAGTCCTTGTGTAGGGATCTAAGTGTAAGTTCAATTCAGTATTTGTCAAAATAAATGAAATACTCACAGTCCCTCCAGCTCTGAAGACGTAATTGAATTTGCCACAATTATTTGTCCAGAAGGTCTAAATGTATTACAGCAGAGACTGTTTACTCTTGTTTTATTCCTCTTGGGTTAACACAATCTCTTTAATGTCATGAATTTATTGCAGAGAGGGTTTTGCTAGCACTGCAGCGGTTCTGTCAAGGGTCAGTGAATGCTGTAGCATTGCAGAGGTAATGGCTGCTGTAGAGCAAATTCTAGTGCAGACTGGAGACTAGCACAGACATACACATACAATGCATGATAGTGTGGTCTTATCTGCAATCCAGATGGAAGAGACAGAGGGAGATAGACAGGTTGATGAAAACAATAGCCTATGTAGTGAGGAAAAGAGGGAAAAGATAAGAGTGACAACATTTCACTGAGTGGAGGAAGAAAGAAAACTAATTTCACAGCTTCTTACTTTAGTTGCTATCTTCTTATGTAGCCCTTGCCTTTCTGCCTTAACGACAATAAATAAATATTTGTGTTATAACCTGTTTTACATTATTCTTGAGATCTGTTTTCATGTTTCTCTAGCATAAAGCTCATTGCCAATTAATTATTCAAAGTGAAGGGAATATAGTGCTGCTTGTCACATTTCTTTTTTTAGCTTTTTTTTTAAAAATTATTATAATATTATGCTGCCTGCTTAAACATGTGCATAATATATCTGCTATACTCTTTTTATATATATAAAACACATACACTACCGGTCAAAAGTTTGAGAATACCTCAATTTTCTAGTTTATTTGAATTTACATAATTTGAAATTTGTGTTTTTAAAATGAAATCATGGAAAAATAAACAATTGGAGATTTTGTAAACAAGGACTTATAGAATCTTCTTGTTGAACATAATTGAATATCAATAGAAAGTTCATCCCAACACTGTTGCTTAAGTTCTCATAAAAGTTTCCCTCCAGGTTGCTTTGCTTTCAGCTTGAGGTTTATGTCTGGAAACTCTACTGTTACATCATGTGAAGCCACCATCCACTTCTTTTCTTTTAATGTTTTGGGTCTTTATCTTGCTGTAGGATGAACCCCTGACCAACCAGTGTGTCTTTTCTTGCTTGCCTTTTTTCACCATTATAATAGCAATATACAGTACTACTTTCTGCAGTACAGTATTGTCCTAATAATGCATCAGCAGTAACACCATTTGTTCCAACACTGCCTTTGTACAGTCAATAAAACTGGATAAATTGAGCTGTTCTGAAACTTTTGACTAGTGTACATATGAAGCGGTAGCAAGTGGAGTATAAATAGGGCGAGCATGTGAAATTCATGTGTCTCATGCAGAGGAGATCCACATGTGTATGTCTCTGTAAAACAGAGATTGGCACTGTGGTGGTGATGACAGATTGGAAGAAAGGAGACGGTGAGCTGTGATAGTTTCGCATCACAAGTTTTTTCTGCTTTGCAGGAAATAACTTTGTATTTCTGTGTAAAGTGTGTTTTTATGTGCATAAATGCAACTCTGATGTATTTATGTCACATATTTTGTGATTTAGGGCATTGTATCAGCCTGCATATACTACATATATACACAATCAATTTTATCTGAGGCAAGCGCAGTTGCACACAGAGCATCTCCAGAGGGGCAGCATACACCTGCTTTTCCCTCATTAACTCTATGCACAATGCTATTTGTCAGCTCCACTGTCACCGGCTTCAGTAGGCCACATATGTGTCCAGAGATGGATCAGGTGGAAAACTGTAATCCCAGCATGCTTTGTTGACCCCACCGTGACAGACATCAGTACAGTGCCAGTGGCTCACCTGCTGCTTCACCTCTGACACAAACACCTGGAAAAAAGATGAGGCACAGTCTGACTGTGGAAAGTTGTTACTGCTTTGATGAATTGTGTTTCCTCACATCCCTGCTCTCATGTAAACACTGCCATCCTTGTTCGCATCCTCCTCAAACTCATTTCATCTGTTTTTGGTGATGTAAGATGCTCTTGTCCACTTTGCTCTCTTTCTCTCATTCTCTCCCCAGCTCTGTGTATTCCAAGGAGAAAACACACCGGTGGTTTTGACCAATCTTGTCCCATTTAAATAGGCCAAGCCAGAAATAGTATGCCCATGTAATACTCTGAAATCAGGCCTCGTCAACTTGAGTCTTGCTTAATGAAACCAAGATATGTGCAGTTCATTTCCTTGTCTTAACCTTGATGGCAGGTTCTCCATGTCCATTGAACAAGTACACTGGCTGGAAAGATCTGATATGTATTTTCATCATTCTTACAAGGGATGTAATATTCCTTTCATAAGGGAGTGGTATTATTAAAACATGAATAGATTGAGTAACCTTGAGACTCTGACTCCAACACTTCATGCTCTCTTCACCGTTGCCATGGTAATGCAGCAGCAGCGCCTTGCAGTGTAGTGTGTTTTTTCAAAAGCTCACTGCAGTTTTCATTCCACTGGATTTTAAGTTTCCATTTGCATGGAGATGACCCAACAGCTTGTGCAGCCACTGCAGAGAGAGAGAGAGAGAGAGAGAGAGAGAGAGAGAGAGCTGTGGCACATTTGTGTGTGCATGTAAGTCTGTATGGATGCATGTATATAGTATTGCAGGTAACATTGGTTGTGTGTTAGTGCCTGTTAATGTGTGTGCTTGTGTGTGTGTGTGTGTGTGTGTGTGTGTGTATAGCCAGAGAGATAACCATGATTGGGTGTGTGACTGTCAACATGGCTTCATGTGAAGCAGCCCTTCTCCCTTGCCTGTCTGCCTTTAGAGATAAGACCAACACATACAGCCGCACATACAGCATGTGCACACAGTTTAAAGTTTGATCACTAGATGTGTGTTTTTCGCTTGGGGGGAACCACGGAACAACAGGGTGCAAGAAGGGGCTAAGAGCCATACCATGTATTCACAATGTGTTTTAATCTAGTTCATGACCTTTATTTCATGTTCCCTTTTATTCTCAAGAGCATACTGTTTAATGTAGCTTTGACAACACCGAATAATAATTATACAGACCAATCTCAGTGACAGATTTTAATACTGAAAGTAGAAGTCACAATATTGTACAGTACATCTGCCACCATAGTGACATCTCTAGATCTTTGCACAATTGTCTAAACAGACTATTTCTGGCTTTCTGGCTCTCACTGTCTCATGGTGTATCCATGTGTGTTCAGTGGCTGTCATTTTACCTTTCCATCTGATTTAGTCCACGTTAACAACATTCAGGGGGGATGGCAACACCTGTCGATGAGAAATGAAGAACAGGTGCCGTCGCACCATGGGAGAGCTGCTGAGTCACTCTCACACGCTTACACTTACACACACACACACACACACACACACACACACACGTACACAATGGAGGCCACTTGGACAGAATCTCAATGAAACATGACTCATTTCATTTTATGGCAGTGTCATGGCATCGACATGTTTGGACATCAGTTTTGTTGGTGCCACTTTGAAATAACACTGAAAATGCGGACTTACTGCTGAGCTGGGTCACTAGGTGGTGACTGTCACACTCATGCTGACTTTACACATAATTTTCTTCGAAGAACTACGTGTGTGGAAATATGTTAATGCGGTGTGCCTATAGGCTGAAATACTATGGTGTTCATATAAAGAATTACCATGAATTATTTATACATCAGTATAAACTCACTGGCCTCACATTAAGCTCAACGTACACCTCTCCACTCTCTCGCAACATGTGTGTAGAGTGAATTGGCAGACTGAATTGGCAAACCCCACAGGTTTATGTGGTCTGGAGCTCAGCAACTTAGGTCTGTGTCTAACCTCTCTGTTACAACATGAAGCCAGCAGCTCACGCTGTGTCTGTCTCTGCTGCAGTTACAGCTAAGCCTCAACCCTGGGGAGCCTCTTTCCAAGCTGCCTGAAAAACAACAACAGCGAAGGAAACATTTGGACACATCAGGAACAGCATCCTCTGTTGGTTTATGTTTCTCCCATTCCCCTTTACAATTCCCTGTTCTGCTCTTCATTTTTTGGCATTATTCATACCACCTCCTTACCTGTTCCGCTCAGATTGTGTGCTTGTAATGTTACTTCTTCTGCTCGCTCCTTCCTTGCGTCCTTTTCCATATATCTTTAATTCTTTCCTCCCCACCCTCCTTCCATTTTTACCTTACCCTCTCCGCCTCACATTCTCTTCCTCCCTTCCTCTCTCCCTCCCCTCCTGTCTCCTGCTGTACACCAGCCAAGCTCCCGCTCCCCACTACGTATCTTTACCCGGGCAGCGCTGCCAACAATTAGAACACATTACTGCCAATTGTGCCACCTGCGGCCCCCTGAAAGGCAGAAAAAGAGGAGAGGAGGGGACAGCACTGTGCCAGAGGAGGTGGGGAGGGTGTGTATGTGGTGGGGAGGGGGAGTGCTTTACAGCATTCTGGATACTGCCACAAAGCCCAGTGTTTAATTACCAATAAGCACTGGTTTAATCAGGGGCCTGAATACTGCAGGATAGACAGACTGCAACTGTCGTCTTCTTTGTGGGGGGCTCGGGTATGTAGGAATGGTAACTGTTTGTGTGTGTGTGTGTGTGAGCAGGTGTTTATGGTTAAGCTGTTGTTTGCTTGTGGAAGAATGAGTTGCAGCCTTGAATAGATGGGGGAGGGGGTTATTGTGCAGGGGGTTCATTATTGTTTTGAAAATAATTCAGTGGTTGTTGCAGTGAGATAGTGGGAAGAGAAATGAGAGAGAGAGAGACATTGTGTAAGTTTGTGTGTGCGTGTGTGCGCACATAGTCACACCTGCATTTTGGCCAAGGACTGGCTGAAATCACAGTGAATTGGATGCGTTGTGTGAGGCTTGAGTGAAAGCGGTCTCTTTTCTGGTCTTGTGGAGAAAACGAAGAGGTGTCTGTGAGGAGATTTAGCCCGGAGCCAAAACCAATTCACAACCACTCCACACTGGAGAGGGGTCTTATCCCTCCAACCTGTCCTTGCGATGACAGGGCTGAGCCTCCTGCACACACAGAGAAACACACACACATACTGACAGACACACAGTTGTCAGCTGTAACTTGTGTTTTTTGCATAAAATATGAAAACACACACTCCCTTAGACACAGACACACTGTGTGCCAAGGTAGTATTAGAGCCTTAGTGTTTTTTCTGTGCAGGCCGAAGCCAGTGGCCAGATGAGAATGTAATCCTCCATTGTGTTTTAAATGGATCAACCTGAAAGCTTAGTGAGGACTGGGGACACTGTAAAGAGACGCACACACACACACACATACACACACTGTTACAACTTCTCTCCAGTATATTGTGGCTATTATTCTATATTACTATATTTCACCACTGTTTTTATTGTGTGTGTGTGTGTGTGTGTGTGTGTGTGTGTGTGTTGCAGTAAGAAAGCATCTGGTCGATAGAACATGGTCTGTCCTCCAGAAGTGCCTTGTGTGCGCGTGTGTTGTTGTGCTCAGAGCATGTGCAGCCCAGCTGTAACGCACACATTAACCTCCCCAATGAATAAATGATGTTGTGTCATACTGCTGTGACCCACTCCCCTAAAAGACACACACTCCCCTTAACCCCACACTGCCCCCCACACACACACACACACTCACACATACACACACACACACACACACACATTCATGCATGCACACGCTCTTTTGCACAGATGAGACCCACACACTCTTGTTTGACACCTTGACCCTGGTCATTGAAGAGCAGATGCTTTGAGTTGCTCCTGTTTAAAGACTCTTGCAGTCAATGACAGGCAATTTTCATTCCTCCTTGCTCTACATCTATCTCTTCTCTTTTCATCCCTCTGTCATTCTCTCTTACTCCTCAGTCACTCCCATCCTGCTCTCTTCTAGTCTTCTCTAGAGTCTTGTTGAGTAATTGCTCAGGGCTTCAGAGAGATGGAGGGATGGAAAGAAAAAGAAATAGGGGGGTGTATGAGCGCACATATATACAAGAAACAGAGCAAAAGTGAAGGGAGGATGAGGAGCATTGAATGCATGTGTGTGTTGGTGTGTGTGCATGAGTTTGCGCACTGTGGAGGGTATATGCGCATATGTGTGGGTGTGAGAAGAGATTGTGTGTGTCTGTGTGTGTGAGGCACAGGGGGATCATTGATCTGCTGAAAGTGCAATGTGTGTGCTGAATTAGAGGAGCAGGCACAGGGCTTTGAGCTTGTAAAACACTCCCACAGTTATAGCTCTTAGCGCTCTCTCTGTCTGTCTGTCTCACTCTCACCCACACACACATCATCGTACACACTCATGCACACAGATCTATATTTGGGTGTTACTTACACTATCCAGACTAAGTGTGTGAGTGCTTTTATTTATGCCTTATCTGTGAATAGGTGACTGACTGTGTGGGGACATCGGCAGCTTTATTTGAACTGTGTAAACCTGGCTTCTGGGAAAATGGATGGAACATTTTATATAACCTTGTTTTCTGTGAAGCAAATGAGTCAGCAAATGGCTGAATACCTATTTGACTTTTATTTTACCACATCAGCAGCTCATTTGCAGACCACAGAATATAAATTCATAGCAATAAATAAGGACTGAATGACTTTAATGGCAAATAAATGGGTGAACTTTGGATCTGTAGTGTGACCGTACGGTGGAAACCATGACATTACCATAAAAGACATCACAGTAACACACCATCTTTAAAAACATGGCCTCCTAAATCACTTTTTTCACATAGAAAACATTTCATAAAAATCACTGTAAACAATGTTTCACTTGAATGAACAAGGACGTGATGATTGACAGACTGAATAAATGAACTTCTGGTCTTTCGTCCTTCTTCATTCAGCTCTCAGCCGCGGCATGCTATCAGCGTGACTGAGCAGAGCTAGGTAACTCCTAATGGACACAATCTGTCTGACATGTATGTGCAATCAATATTAATTCTCTTATCTGAGACCCAAGCTCCGTCCCATTGTTCAGCCATTCAGTCACATGTCACCTGCTTCAGCCTGATTATGGGCCTGACATGCCAGATTATCTTGGCGGCCAGTCGGAAGATAGCAAAACAATCGGAGCTTATATGTGTGCAAGTGCTGGACAGCAGAGACTGGCATTATGAGCATACAGGATCTTATTTCAAATTTGTGAATTGAAAAATGAATGTGTACGGTTTCATTGTGAAGAATGTTCATAGTAACCATGGTGAAGACTGTAGTGATGATGATGCTGATGATGACTGAGAGGCTTATGTAAACAATTCTTTCAAACCAAGATACAGGGATAAATTCTACTGTTTTGACAGCTGTGACTCAACAGACACTGAGGGCTTGAGATGCAAACTTAAACTCATTCACCTTTTAAGTGGCGCGAGGTTGACAACTCGTTTTTGAGAGTCAAGTTTAGTATGCTACACTTCCTGTGCTAATAAACATCAAGAAACATCTAAGGAAAATGAAAACGTTGGTGTCAGAATTGTCAGACAACAATGTCTCTATTAGAAAAACAACTGCCTCAGACAAAGTATTAGGTGGACCCAGTAAACTGACAGCTTAGTTTTAACTGAAATAATTTCTTTATTTTCCACAGCTTCAGTGTAAGGACAGTGTAGTTCTGGCAGTATAGGTCATCCATTTACCGGTAGTTATATTCTAAGCTCAAATTTGTACATTATTTAATGTTGTGATTTTTTTTATTTCATCAATATTTTTATGTCTGTTGTGTTTTTATCTCCTGCCTGGCAAACAAAATTACCCATGAGTATCAACCTATAAACCCTGAGTGAACCTCACAAAGCTGCGCACAAGAAGCATCCCTCACTGTTTTACTGCACTTGTTAATGCAATTATGGAAGCAAACATCTCGGCCACTTTATATGTTGTGGTGTCCCATTATGAATATTATAATACAGTTGATGACAGTTATGACCATGATAATTGCGAGGGCATTTATGGCATTAAAGACCTGAAAAGAGAAAATAATGTTTAACATGCTGACCGCAGTAAACCTATGGAAAAAAATCTCAGCATACCGGAAGGAGCCATAAGGCGTTTGGATCCCACCCCAACCCACCTGCTGTTGACCATTAAGATAATGAACTAGCACCATCTCCATACAAATTACTGCTTAAAGCTCTAAGAGCGTCTGGGAGCTCTAATGTAGTGTCTCCAAACTTTCCTAAGATGACGTATTGATTGTGCCAATCAATGGGCCTGAAAAGCCATAAGTGCATCTGGTAACCATAATGGCGGCACTTAAAAGACGGATGGATGAGTGTAATATTCACTAAGCATCATTGTCTATGATGGAAGGAAGGAGGGAGAGGTGGGTAGAGGAATGCCGAGCAGGAGAAGATAAAGTAGCAACAAACAGAATGGGTGTGAGGGTAGGGGAAAATGTGTGAAAGAGACATGGGTGGAAATAAGATTTGAAGCCACGGTGGAAAAGAAGTAGGAGGGTTGGTTTTGATGAGATGAAGTGAGATGTAGTTGAAAAGAAAAGTGCAACTTCTACCCATATCTTACAGAAGAAAAAGCCTTTTTCTGCCCTTCTGTGGTGCTGATCATGCTTCTGATCGGCAGCTGCGCGTAGAGTGTTGTTGTGGCTTCAGCGTCATCCTGTCTGCCTTCGTTCCTGCTTTTTTGTATGTGAATGATTAATGCGTTGGTAAGCAGGGGGTCCTCTCCTCCATCAGCTGTGGCTGTCCTCCCTCCCTCCCTCCATCCATCCATCTATCCTTCTCTCTTCCGATTCTTTATTCCACATTTGCCGTTGAGCGGTGATTTGTGTCAGCTATGCTCTGATACCGAGACCCACTTTTGAATATGAGGGATTGCAGACAGTGCACATTAGGCATGACAAGACATTGATCCTCAACTTTTTCTGTGAGTGGAAGTGGAATGAGTACATCATAGGAAGTAAACAAAGCACTCCTTAAAGTGAATTTAGATGAGGAACAGAATAAATTTCCCCTAACTTTATAAAAAACTATACTTTGGTATCCTGTTGGCAAACTTTTCCCCAATGTTTATCTTCCTTTTGTGTGTCCTGTAGCTTGTCTACTGTTCAGCTGCATATTCCCCTCAACTAAAAGCCCACCTGGCCCTCAACAGCTGGGTCACACAACAGGCCATTTGGGCTCATCAAACATTCATCGACCCCAATCTCCTTCCACCTACCCCGCCCCCTTATTTTCCTCATCCTCTTCTCAAATAGCCTTCCCAGATTATCGTATATTGTAAATTTAACTTTAATAAGCCTCATAAAGCCTTAAAAAATGTGATAAAGAGGAATAAGACCCAGGCTCTTTGCCTGAATAGATTTTCTTTGGCAGTACATGGTGGGATTGTACAATTCCTAATGGGGTGACTAAAATCTAAGCTTTGTACAATGGGAATGGGACTTTCTGTCATTACACTAAACAGGCTGGATCTGTGGGTGTACCTGCGGTTGAGGCTAGGGCTGATTTATATGTATAGAGGCCATATGTCTGTCTGCGAGGAAGAGAGGAAACAAAGAGTCAGGGGAAGGGAAGGATGTGAGGGGCAACAGTAAAAGAGTATTAGAGAGGAGCTTGAAAGCCCTCAAACCTAATCCTGGAAAGATGGTCTCACTTAGCTTTTAGATATTCCACCACCTTGAAAAGCCCTAAAGGCCTCCAGTGGCACATTTCCAGCTCATAAACTCATGCATGTTTTAGATGGGCTCACCTCAAGGGAGGGGGTGGGGGTATTGACTGGTCTAGGATACACAACATCCCACAATGGAGTGGAAGATGGAATAAGAGCCGTCGAGAGCATCCCTAAGGCAAACTGCCTAACTAGCACCCGCCATATTTCATACACACTTAACCCCCCCCCCCAACAGACGCTCAAGACCTCAATACTTGAGGGAGAGGCGCTTCATAGGGCAAAGTGCTTGTCCCTTGAGCACAGCTGTTGTGTTTTTGAAATAGTGGGACCTTCTTAGAGTCCTCTCTTTGATTCATCAGTGCCCCTTTATCTTCTGTAACAGGAATAATGTGAAATACCAAAGGATGACCTATGTTTCCTGAGTACACACAAAGGCATACACAATACACAGTCAGAACCACGTGCACACACACACACCCAGTGGGGTATGGCGAGATGTGGGTCAGCGCCCCAATTTTGTGTTTGCAGAAATTCAGTCAAGTGCTTTTTGATTAATGATACCAGCCAATAACTAGCCTAGCATATGTCTAAGCACGTGACACTATTGATTCAGAAAACTCCCAGTCCTCCCCCTGCACAGCACACACACACTTGAGCTTGTGTTGACACAATACAGATGACCTGAACACAGGGGGGACATTATCAGAGATTCGGTTTCACGTTTTCAGAGCCCTTTTGTCAGTTTTTATTACATTATGTAGATTTCTTCCCTATAGCGCATACTCAATCATAGAAATGAACCAAATACACAGCAGGTGGGTTGCAGCCCATCTTCTCATCCAACTATAGAAGTTTGATTATTTTCTGTTTCATTTCTTGTGTTTGCCAGAGTTTGATAGATATTTTTGGACGTTGTCCACCTCATTTGCAGCCAGCAGTTAAAGCCAACACAGAGGAACTTTCTTTTCCGAATTTGTATTTGATCAATTTCTCATCATTTGCTGATTAAATTTTCTCTTTTCAAACTGAGCAAGATGAGTTGTTCTTTAAATGATGTTGAATGGATTTGGCTTAAAGATGATATATAAACTTTCATTTAATGTTTTCTGACTCTGAATTAATGACTTGATTAAGGAATAAACACAACATCTCTACAAATTACTGTTTTAATGAACAATCACACACGGACACAAACTCTCACTGGTACTCCTACCTCCCAGACCAGAAGTGCAACAACAGCTTCAAGAGTCTCCTCTCCCAATACCCAAAACATCCCTTCACTCTCCTCTTTCATTCATAAATCTCAGTGAATGATGTCCTGAGGTCGACTCTTTTCTTCTGACCCCAGCGATCAGTAAGTGGTCTAGACATATTCAGCACTCTGACACTGTATCACTCTGAAAGGTCAAGGGTTAAGCACAATGCAGCGGAGAGAATGATTGCCCCAAGTGTCACCCCTGGGGCGATGGCTGACTTACACACACACACACACAGGACTTTTGCCTTTATGCATGCATGACTTGTCTCCACCATTATCCAAACAATGGAGTGTGTCGGCTGAGTAATTGAGTAGTTGCACTGGTCCTGTGACTCTGTGAATATCAGCTGTTATACTTCAGACATCTTCATTAGGTCTGTGTTTGGACAGGCTTCCATTAAACAGGACTTGGTGACAAGGATCAAGGTGCCTTGTGTTGAAAATATAGGAAACATTAGGAAAGGAGACATAAAAGATGGACGGAGAATGGCAATATGTGTTTATCTTACTGCATTACTGTGTGAGATGATAGAGGATAGACAGACTGTGTTATTATGAACAGCAGTTGAGTGTGTGAGACACTTGATGACAGCAGTGCCAGTAAATATTTAATGGGCAAGGCCCCCCCCCTCCTCCCCAGGCATGATAAGTTGGGGATGTTTGTGTGGTTTCATGTGGTCTTTGAGGATATTTGCGTAGGATGTAGTGACCCAAACTTACATTTTTGATGAATATCCTCATGCACATGTGAGCATTAACACAAACACACACTCATTGGTAACATCTGACCTCAATTTAGAGCCAGAGGTTGCCTGAGGGAAAGTGATGGGATGAATGTAGACAGACAGACTGACATGGTTAGAAACTGGACATTGGCCGCTATTGATGACACACAAAGATCTCTGTCTCTGTCTGTGCGGTCTTTCATCATCTTCTTCATCATTGCAACAGAAGCATCCGCTTTTCTTTCATCAAGCTTTTTCTCTTATCTAGTTCCAAAAGTGATTAATGTTCTGACCTTCTGCCTTCTTCTCCTCTTCTTCTTCTCCGTCTTTATATCCTCCCTTACTTTTTGCTTTCACACTGTTATAGATGGTAATGATGACGGTAATGTTTCCACTTTGGTTGAAAGTCAAGGTCATACCCATTGGGGGCCATATCTTTTATGATGCCACATTAAAAATATGCAATCAAGCAGAGCTTAGACTAATTACACATTGATATATCCGTTCAAAGGATGAAATTTAAAGGAATATTTGTTAAGACTGTTTATAAAGAAGTAAAAGTTTGCTTATAACACTGACGCATGCGCACACAGAGAAATACACAGCCGCCCACTCACCAAACACAGCAGACACTCAGGAAGCAAGACAGATCCAGGAGCAGATGCACAGGTATTTAATTAGGACTGACTGCAGCTGTTACTGTTTATTACCTAGACATTGTGAGATAAACGTCTGAAACTCACACACGCACGCACGCACGCACACACACACAAACACACACACACACACACACACACACACACACACAGAGTTCAAACAAATATATACTGCTGATGTTTCCTTGGGAAGCCACCTCAAACAAATGGTTGAACTGTGTCATATATATATATATATATATATATATATACACACGTATATATACACGTGTGTGTGTGTGTGGTAATAGCATCCTCTCTCTCCCAGTTGAGTGGGAGACCATAAATGCTCATATACATACAGCTACCAAACTAAGAGCCCATTCACTCCAGCATATACATACACACACTCAGCTGCTCATGCACACACCAGATGGCCTGCTCTTGTCTTTATCCTCATCTCCCTCTTAGAGTTTCTCCTCTCTGTATTTTTCTCCCATGACTCTTGGCTTTAAACTTTTCCATTCTTTTTCTTCATCTCTCTTCTGCCATTTTCTTTATTTTTTATTTTTTGTATTCCCCTGTATCCCCCCTCCCGCCCCCTCTCCATCCCTCGTCTTCAGGTGACAGGTCTCCTGCTTGCAGTTAACTTAGTTAGCTTGTCGTGTTCTCTGCCTGCACTCTGTCAGCATCAATGCTTTACGGCACACACACAGTTGCGTGATTGGGATGCTTCTCGGCTTTTTCCAAATTTAGACTGATATTTACAGTAGTGGCAGGTTCTGGCTTTTCAACTATTTTGCATTGCTGTCATGTTGCACAATGACATTTTAACGGAAAGTACTGCAATTATAAACTTGAACGCGATGCACCCCCACCAAAAAAGTATCTTTTCAGCGTCAGCTCATTCAATGCAGACTCAAAAGATGGCTCTTATAAGTTTCTTTTATGTGGTTATATTGAAAACAAGGGTCAAAATGTCCTTTTAGTGCTCTTACAGCTTTACATCCACTTCCTCACTGTTCATTGAACGATCATTTTGTTCCAGACTGAATAATCCAATAATACCCTGCTTTCCTTGTTATCCTTAAGCACTCACCTGTTGAGGTTGCTAGTAGTCGTGTGCATTGGTTTGACCACAGCTTAAATAAATAAATAAAGTATGTATTGTTATGTTAGTGTGTACAATTTGTAGAACGCTGTCTGTGTTTGTAACATGTTAAATGTGTTGTCTGTGTGTCGCTGCTTGTGGTGAACCTGAGCATCATCTTTGATTTGAGGTCACTGTTCTGTGGGAGGAATTTTCTAATTTGACACTTGAATGGTATTTAGAAGAACACATGGTTCTGTCTGTGCATGCCCTCTTCTTCCCTTTATACTCTAACACACATGTATAGAGTTCTTCTGAACACACCGCACCTTAACTCCCTTCATATTTGTACTTTGCGTTAGGAACTAGGCTAGTATGATTAATGTTCATGGGATGATCCATTGCCGTTCTCCATTCCAGTGAGTCCCATGGGGAGCCCTCTGCTCTCTGTCTCACATAGGTTGGCTAGCCAGCTAACAGCCTCCTACATACTGAATGGTTACTGTGATGAATGATTAACATGCAGCCTTGCTAAATGATGGCCAATAGATCATTTATATCGTAACTCGAGAGGAAGACCTTACAGAAAGCAGTGGGGAGAGTGAGTGAGCATGTTGCTGCCTTGGCTGCATCTATCTCTCCTTGTCTCATTCACCACAGTCTTTCTCTGGGTTTATCTTCAAGTTCAGTGTCCAGCTAATAGGTCTGTTTTGTTTTCTCTGCATGCAGTTCTGTTTTAACCCATCTCAGCTCATCTTCTTAGCCCATGTGTGTTTAGTCCCTGTCCTCTCTCTACTCACTGCTAGACAGTTGTGTCTTTATGGCTGACTGCTTCCTCTGCTTAGTGTTTCTGGGAATTAGTCAAACTTAGTCGCCCTCTGGTCATGATCCAGAGTCTCTGTAGTTCCCCGTTCAGCATGTCTGTCTGCTTCCTGGCATCTCTGTCATGTTCCAGTGGTTAGTGTCAGTCGCTGAGGTTGTGCTTTGTCCTTGGCAAGACACACAGACTCACACATGCCCCTCACCGAACAGCACTCACACCTTGGGCCCGTTCCATCAGACGTCAACAGTCTCCCCTGCATCTCTCAGCATCCCTCTGCACGTTCTCTTCTTCTTTCCACTGCCTGTCTTTCTCTCTCTCCTTTCCCTGTGCGCAGTGCTGTGAAGACAGCCGTGAAACAGAGCCTCATTTCCCCAGTTATTTCCCACGGAAACTCAAATGAAAAGATACTACTAACCTTTTCTCTCTCCTGCCACGCTGCTCACCACAAATGCTGACAAGAGACTGCAGTACCATCTCTGACCTTTTACAGGGTTCTAAGAACACACACCCCCCATTCCTATTACTGGCTGTGCCTTTGAATCAGCACAGTCCAGGGTGGTGTGGAGGAATTTAATGACACACAGTGTCGCTTCAATTTTAGCGTTCCTCGGCCCCGGCTACCCAGGTGCACCATTTGTCCTTTATTCCAAAGAGAAAGGGGGGGTGAGTGGCCCTTAAACCGGTCCGACTGCTAGTGAGTGAGGGAATGAGTCAGTGAGTGAGGGGAAACTGCATTCCACTACTTAGATGTGAATGCATGTAAGATCTTAATGTATTTCGCATTGTTAGATTTACAGCATAGTCACCAAAATCCCAGCCTCAAAATCCTCGGTAAAGCCCTTATAACCCCCACCACCCTCCTGTCCCCTTATTGCCACTCTCATAAGCTGTCCATATTTCATGAGGACTGGGTTGTCCATTCATCATGCCCTATGACCCCACAGTATGTCTTCCAGGGATGGTAGATGATGAACTGGGAGGCAATGGCCTTAAATATCCTTTATGGAAATACTGCTCAGCCACCTATAAGACCCCATACACAGCCCCTCCTCTGGCCCCCCGTTCCCCGATCAATAAATAATGGGATGCGGCGGCGAGAGTGTGCGGCTAACAGACTGTAAAGGAGGGAAGAGAAAGCAAGGAGTGAAAAGCGTGCTCGCTGCATTGCAAAGAGAAGCTGTAGGAGCTGTCTTTCCGGAGAGACAGAAAGACAGAGAGAGATGAGAGGGGCTAAAGAAGAGATCAACAATGGCAGGGAGATGAAGAGAAAGAAAAGGTATAAAGCAGAGCAGTGAGAATGATATGTAATGGTAAAGGAATAACAGGATAAGACTTTGCACCATTAAAGACAGTTACGTACTACATAAAATAGGAGGATAAAATGATGTAGTGGGGGACTCCTGTGTAGTTATAACAGATGTGAGAGGATGATGCAAGATAGTCCTTTAAAGCACCATTCCTAAAAACTGGGACACTTCTAAATCACTGCAAATTCCACCAATAATGTTCAAGAATTCGTAAAAAAAAAAAAAAAACTGAGCGAGGAAAAAAAACAGAGACAAAAAGTGAAGATAAAACCACATTGCCCAGAGTTTAATGCTATCAATACGTTCTATGTCTGCCATTTGTAAAACTCTTGATGTTATGGCTACTAATTCCCCCTCCCCTCTTCTCCAGGCCTGCTGCTGTTACTGTCAATTATATCCTATTGATGGATAATTACAGGCATATTAAGAGCAGTCATTAGTTTCCATGAAATAATGTTGTGAATTTTACAGGTAATTAGTTTGAGCCACAGTCAAGTGTGTGAATGTAGCGTGCAGACAAAAACAGGAAGCGCTTAAGCCCCCTCTGCTGCTCCCTGAAGTATTTGAAGTACAGGCACACATGCACACAGAGACGTGCACGTATTCTGACTTGCTCAAACGCACACATACTACAGTCCTCCTCTCCTCTAAGTGTTTACTTTGTGTAGCCTTATTCTAGGAGAAGCAGTCTCAGTACCCATTTCCCCTGGCTCAGAAATGTCAGCTGTGGATCATCTAAATGACGCCCATCTGTTGAACCTTAATCAAAATTTCCATAATTTTCTTCATGCATTATTATGTTTCTTCACTCCCCTTCTCCCTTCATCTCTCTCCTGTCCGCCTCCTATCTCGTTTGCAGAGTTTAAATGCTAATTCATAAAACTGGGAGTATTCTCAGGGTGGCCACATAGTATGTTGTGTAAATGTAAATGTGAAATATGATAATGAAATAAGTGGCTCCCAGTAGAACAGACATTTCCCCACTATGAAAAGGGTCTTGACCCACTGTGGCGTTGTTGTGATCGATAGAGGACATGCAGAGAGGGGGGTGGAGTTGCTGTGTGTCCAGTCGCCTTCCACTGTGCCCCGTCATGACGACCTCATGCTTCGGGGCTTCAATATTTCCCTTTAAAGCAGGTTTAATCTGAAGTAAGTGGTGGGTCTCACTAATCAGTTGGTATCTAGTCACACTCTTTGGTGGCTGACAATACGGACAATTGATGTGTTGTTTCAGCAGAATTAGCCTGCCCCTTTTTATTTGTTCATGGCCAGCTGGACAGTCGATAATACCCCTGCTTTTGTGAATAGCGCTTCTACACCTCAAGAGGCGGTGCAGTCAGGCAAACCAGATGGCTAATAGTTGGTTAATGTATATTGTTTGCGCCTTTTAGATCGTGGTAGAGAAATGTGAATGTAGATTTAAATTGGATGTTATTGTTCAGTTCATTCATTTAGACTAAAGAAAAGGTAATTCTGTGCAGCTATTTACACATTCCACATAAATACTGTGGTACTACAAATACTGGCATTAGATGGGACACTCACCCAAACATCAAAGTCAGTGGTACCTAAGAAACAAGATCCATCTGTCTTCAGCCTGATGGGACCTAAACGTGAGCCAGCATCCTCACAAATTACATTCAGCACACAGACCCAGCTCTTAGCAGGGAAGAGTTACTACTTCCTGTCAACCAGAGACAAAAGACTGTTTAGAGTGGGACTGACCACTGTTTACATTTCACCTCTGTTGAGCTTTTCTGTCCTTTAAACACCATGCCAAATGTACTTGCAGTCACGTCCTGTGTGCTAGAGTCTTCTACCTCCTTCAGAAACTGTGAGCGTTGTCAGCGAGCTGCTCTTATGTTCTGCTTTTCTCCTTGAATCTCAAAAAACTCAAACTCTCAGAAGTTGTGTGTCCTCAGTGACTCATTTCCAACCTGCAGAGGGAACTATTGCCATTTTTCAGCTCTGTCCCTTACTATTGCTTAACCATTAAGGCTGCGCGCTATAGGCCAACGTGAGACACACGCTGCATCAAACTGTGTTTTGGCTGCACAGTTATGACCTTTTATCTCTAATCCCAGCAAGACTGTCCTCTTAAAATGTCTATCTGAGGGCTCCATGGGGCAGACTGCATGGCTACTCAAGATGTTAAACCAGCACTTAACAAGAGCCTGGGAACCTTAGGGCATTCAATGGCATGTGCAAGTTTTTTTTCGAGCCAGACATTCATCCTCGGTGTATTGATGATGGGAAGCGCTGCATCCACAGATTGGCTTAGCTCGCGTGGCACTCAATTCACAGTTTTCTCTAAGGAGCCAGTTAACCAGAGTGGAAGGTGTAAATAACAAAAACAGTTTTCATCTGCTGTTATCTGAATGAAGATTTAGTAAAGGAAACCTCTCTCTGCAGGTCTTATAGTCTTATCAAGGAAAAAACCATCACAGTAAAAAGCATACACCCCCTAAAGGTCCTCTCACCTTTACAGAGCAACACAGGGGACCTGCACAATGTCTCACATAACATTACAAACAGCAATTACTGGCCACTTCAGACCCTATTATGGCTGACAGTGATTAATAAAACCGCTGTTGCTACATAAATGAAAATGGGAAGTGAATGTAAATGGTTGACCAAAGAGGCCAGGACTGCAAGAGAAATCTGGAGCTTTCAGATAAAAATTCCCACCCTGCTTTCAACTAATTATTCTCCTAGCCTCGTCAGTCCCCAAACCAAGCCCATTCTTTCACAGATAAGCCTCAGGAGACAAAGCTCAGGCAAAATAAGTATGAATATTTATGTTGATGTGCGAGTGTGTGAGTAAGTGTGTTTAATTACAAGTGGGATGCATACCGGTGTGTTTATAAATGCATACCCTTATGTATACAGCATACTATTGTGCTGTTTGTCCAGTGGATAGTCAGAAGGGAGTGGAGGAGAATGGAAAGAAAGGCTGTGCCAGCAGGCAGCATTATTCCCTGCGGGGAGTGTTGATTAATGAATCACATCTTTCTAACCTGAGGCTGCTACTGTGCCGCTGCACTTTCACAGCACTGCAGAGCGCCAGTCAGCCCCGTGCCAGCCTGCCTCACTTGCACAACATGGCACAGGGTGTAGGTGCTGTCACTGCTAACAGGGGCTGAGAGTTACTGCGAGGAGAAGAAAATTAGATTCCGGGTATGAGCGGAAACTGCCTGACAAATTTGATCATTTCAGCCTGTGGGTGTTTTTCGCTTCACACAAACAACCCCCTGCGGAATGTTGTTGAATTAGTTTGACATATGTGGTTATTGTGTGGTGTAAATTGAGCATTTCATTTTTCAGTTGTTCTGTTGTGCCACTCTTGATCATTTTTGCTGAAAATGGATTTTTGTGTGTCTTTATTTTCATGCCCAGTCAATACTTCATTAATATGTTTTTTTCCTTTTTTCTCTTTCTTCCATGTTCCTGTGATGCTCCACCTTGGAAATGTCCCTCTCCCAATCACAGGTATGTAAACACATTCAAGACACCCACACTGTAGCACTGCATGGGCAGGCAGTTACATACCACTATGCAGCTGTGTAAATGTCGAGCAGCTACGTTTTATATGAGGACAGTGAATCAGGACTGTCTCGTGTTCGAGTGTTTGAGTCCAGTAGCGACGTGTCATATACTTTTACAGAATGATTCATACCACAGATTTAAAACAAATGATGCTCATTTTAGAAGCTTAGTATTTAATGATTGTCATGTTTAAAATGAATCCTCAGCCTTGTCATGATGGTTATGATTAAATTAGTTGTTTCTTTAGCTGATTTTCAGCTTTGCCTTGCTGCATACAATCTCAGTTACATGCATCAACGACAAGAACTTTTCATAGCCAATATGATTTCTGTATTTTTTCTGTTGTACTATCTCTCTGTTATGTTAGCTGAACAACTGGATCACAACGGTGTCACATGCTTACTGCCTGTGCCCAGACTTTTCCAGCCTGTCTTGGAGTTCAAATTGGTAATCTTTTTTGTCAGCCAAGCTTCTGAGTTCAGACTGAGCATTGGAGAGAAAAATTAACGTGACGTCATATGATCTTGCACTGGTGTGTGTGTGTGTGTGTGTGTGTGTGTGTGTGTGTGTCCTGCATGCCCATCCTGTTTGGGCTATTACTCCTGGCCAGAGGCTTTAAGCAAACAGTTGGCATAGACAGCTAAGGACCAGCCTTTTCTTTTACTTACTTCTTTTCCATGAGCTAAATAAAAGCCCTGGCCTGGGCGTGGGTGAAAGTTTCTTAACAGTCTGCTCAGTTTTCATTATGTTGAAAAACAAGTGTGTATTTGGTCAGGAATTATGTTTGATTTTACTGATCTGATTCCCAACGATGATGCTACGTCACCCTGTACTTCCCTTAGCCACACACACACCATCATAGTAGTATGGATTGAGACAGATATTGCTGTGCATTGTCAGCAGTTAGTAACAAACATTAGATCCACAGATGGCCCTATGATGACTATGGGTGTGTGTTTGTGCTCATGCAAATGTTCAATGTGTTATGTTTAGAGAGGGATTGCTTTTTATAAAATCTACATCAATCATTTTTTTCTGCATTAGAGAGCAATTTACTGGTTGTTTCCTGGCGTTTGTGTGGGCATATCAAGTTTGTTGCACATCTGTGCTCATCTCCACTCCCTTCTTTACATTCTTAAACACACACACACACACACACTCTTAAACAAGCCAGCAAAGTTAAAAGGTTTACCACTGCTCAAGTTCTGCTAGTTCTCCATGGTGGTGTCACACACTGATTGGGGTTTGATGTTTCCCAGATAGTTGTGTCACAATTATGTCAAGCAATGGTTAAATTTTCATAATCCTCTTGTGCAGTCTAAACATAAACAAGAAAGAACGCAAACTCAATTATGTAAGTAGCCACTCTCTTGATCTCACACTGACCTAAATGAAGATACAGACAAACACTCATATTTCAAGGGATCCTCACAATCATTTCACATAGTGCTCGGGATGATTATGATCCTATCGTGCCTCGCTGCCCCAAAGATGTTGGTTGCTGTGCTGTTGTCCATGGTAACCTTTTCTTTACAGTCAGTGGGAAAGAATAATAATGTAATAATGCTCTCTTTGTTCCCCCTATCTCCCTGAACTTTCTGGTTATTTGCTCAATTTATCCAGTATTTAGACAAACTGTAGTTCCCCATAGTGCAGTGCATATTGGTGTAACATAATGATCATCATCAGCCTGTTTTCTCTCAAATACACAGTGCTGTAGGTGGAACAACAACAGCTGTCTTAGTATCACAGCTGTTCTGGTTAACTACGCATACATCGAGTACATACAGTTCTTATGTTGTAAACACAACGCTTTATTTTCAGTGTCTTCCACAATGTTGCCTTCGATGGATTTCGTCCCAGATAAAGACAGTTTTGCCCTCTAAACAGCCTCAATTTTTTCTATTCAAACATAATTGCTCAGATAGATCAAAAGTATCTAAATCTGGCTTCATAGAAAGCTTCTCTAATATTGATCATATCTGGGTCAAACAGTAGGTGCAAAGAATTCCCAGTGTTATTTATAACTTTCTTACTTTACCAGGTGTGTCAGTTTTGCTGCATGTCAGTTCAGATGGTGTAAGAAAAGTTGTCAATCACAGAAGTGGAATAAAACCCAGCTTCCACACTCTTTGCTGTGATTTTTGAAACATTTGGCGCTTGTTGCGTTGCCCTACATGGCAGGCAGAAGGAATGTGAGAATTGCAGACTAAATCATACTATATCAAAGTTTCCCCAGTTTTACAGTTTCCACAGAATTCATTTTGACATTCAGCTGACAACAGACATGTCCAAACTGAAAAACTGTTGGTATGCGAATCATGTTACTGCTAGTGGTGTGCTGTTGAATATCATT
The DNA here is from genome assembly GCF_002814215.2 of Seriola lalandi dorsalis. NCBI lineage: Eukaryota > Metazoa > Chordata > Actinopteri > Carangiformes > Carangidae > Seriola > Seriola lalandi. The sequence goes on along the minus strand of NW_019525441.1, from coordinate 249,799 downwards.
GGCAGATTTCCTTTGTGTGAATGTCTTTATTTGAAGTAAAGTATTGAAATGCCTTGTGGTGAAGTACCTAGTGTTGAAACTAGTTTCACAGTTGTTCTTATCCTCCATACTGGACACACTGCAAATTGTATCTTCCCATTCTGACAGCGAGCAATAGCACATGATAATGTGATTTTAACTTCAGCAGTGTAGTTTTTGAGGAAAATGCAGTAATATGCATCGCCATTGGAATTAGCATGCCACCATGTGCTGTCGTTCTTACCGTTATCATCAAAATCTTAAGTGGAAGCCTATTGACCTTTTAGCCAGCACTTTTCCTCCCCCATCACAAAAGGAGGCTGTTAAGCTCTTAACAGGACTTTTTAGCTCGATTTTCAATTGCTGTCTCTTGGTGAAAAATCCTGCCACAAGATGAAAAGCACTTAATCTGTCAGGTGATGTCAGAGGGCTGTGATGGTGTCAAGAGAGAAAAAGTGGGTGAGCAGGACAGTCTTTTTTATATATATATATATATATATATATATACTTGTGTTAACATGGCCTTGATATACCCTCTTTATGTATTCCCCTCTCCTTTAGTCACAATCGTATATTGTTCTACAATCTTCCACCCTTACTTTGTTTCTGCTTTTTCTGCCCGCCCAACATCCTGTAACTGCTCTTACCCCCGCTGCGCCATCATCAAAATCCCTTCCAGTTCAACCTGGCAACACCTGCCACATGGAGCCACTCTCTCTCCTTGCATCTTTGTCTATTTGTCTCCCACATAGTATACACTGTCACCCTCTCGCACAATTTAACTGCACATGTGATAGCGTAATGCATGCTAATTTAGGCAGATGAGATGTGTAGCGGCAGAAGTGCCACATGTCCCAGCATGGTGTCATGGGCTGGTGTGATCACTCCTCACCTGGAGGAGAAGCAATGGCGCTGCTGGGCAGCCAGCAGAAGGGGAAGACGTGATTAGAGGTAGACATAACAATAGGAACAGGAACATCTCAGAACTTAGAGACATCTTTGATTGCTCAGAGTTATCTCAGAGAAAACAGGGGACAATGTCATCTTAAATGGCAGCTAGGTGACTTAATATTATATGTAACTGAAATTATAAATAATGTATAAGAAATATCTTATAAATAACAACATGAATGCAGCACTATATAGTATTGAAATACTGATTTCCGTAGAAATCAGTTTGAAGAGTTGAGCACATGCTATGAAATCAAGTATTCCATCTGATCAAATGTATCTAATGTGTAAAATATATAATATATGATGATATCCAGTAGCACAGTAAGTAGTCACGTCAGACCCTGTGTATTTGCAGTATTGTCATTAAAAAATTGGATAATTTAAGGCAAATTTATGACCTGTGTTTCTGTACAACATAACATTGCTGACTCTTTCCCTGTTATCTGCAGTAAGCGTGTGGCTGTCACATGGTGAATGCAGGTCTGGATATTTCTCATGACACAGCAGCAGCCCATCTGGCCTGATTGGAATTCATTGAGGGTGTTTGCTGACTCATTGTTTATCTCTCTCTCTCTACTGACATACTATACTGACTGACAAGATATGACGCGCCGAGGTCATACACTCACACACATTCACACACATTCGCACATGCAGACCTTGAGGTAGCTGTGCCTGCAGAGTCAGCTGTCATAGGTTTATTGATTTATAGGTCACAGGCACCTGTAACATGAGTCACTATTTACTGCAAAGAATAAATCAAGTAACTAAAGTTATTAAAGTTTAGGTAGTGTAATTATGTCAACCTAAATGTGACTTTGTATTAATTTCAGCGCTTTGGCTAGTGATTGCCTCTAGTACTCCACAAGCCATTATGTGAGTTCCTTACCATTGTGCCCCATATACCCACCACAATAACACATAACATAGCCTGGGCATTGTCTTCTTATTACTTACTACAAGTGAATGAGCTCAAAGGCATCTGGCAGACATTGTTTACTCACCGGGACAGATAAACACAATGAGATAAGAGGTGAAAAATATCTCTTCAGTTCCTGTAATAGCTTATTTACTTTCTCGTGCAACGCTGGACTCTAAACTCTGGTAACTGTTTGAGCTGAAGAGACGAAGGTAATGAATTGAAGTAAAGACGGAAATAAATAGCTTCATTGGATTCCACCACAGTGCTGTGCCCCGTCCATGTGGGTCCTAACTGCGAAGCCGTTATTATTACTATCATTATTATTATTGAAACCATAGTGAGCTGCCGGTCTCATAGCTACCTCTGTATCACATTAAGATGCCAATCACGTCGAGTACTCAGCAGTCACTTTCCCTTTCATTTCTCTGATTTTCTCTCTTTTTCGCTCTTTCATCCCTCCGTCTATCTCTCTTCTTGCTCTCTCCCCACTCACTGGAACAAGAGTACAGTCCTAACTGATTGGGGGGGGAAACAGGAGTACATAAATAATTTATTGTTTTCTCTCTGTGGATGAAATATTATGATTTTCTTTTCTCTGTTTCTCCTCACAGTTCACACTGTCTTCACCTCTTTTTGTCTCTTGTGTGTTTGGTCTTATTTTCCTCTTCCTCTCTATTGTTTACTTTCTCATAGTGTTATACTTTTATGACCATCTTGACCTTTTTGCATCATGTGCTGCTAGGGAATTTGGACCTTTCCACTACCCTCCCAATTTACTTGTCTACCATTTTCGTGTAGCATCTCAGTCCATTTCCCCCTACTGCTTTTAAAATATGTATGGCTGCCATTGGTCCCACTACATCACTAAGTGGACAAAGCTCATCTAAATGGGGCTTAAATTATGTAGGGTGAATACCAGCGTAGTTCTAGCATGCAAACCAGCTGTTAAACAGTGTTTCCATGGTAATGTACTATGATCGGCGAAAATGTGCTTTTCCTCTTTTTACTGTGGCGTGACAGCATTTTAGTGTGATAGCATGCATGTCTGTGTATGTGTGTATGCCCTTTGGCAACATGTCCCTCACATTTTCAGAGGCCAGGTTTTGATAAAGCTACCCATTCAGTAGAAAAAGGCTTTGAAGCAGATGTGTGTGTGTGTGTGTGCGTGTGTGTGTGTGTGTGTGTGTGTGTGTGTGTGTGTGTGTGAGAGAGAGAGAGAGCGAGAGAGGAGGAGAGAGAGAGCGACAGACAGAGCATAGTCTAATATCTGATACTTGCTTGCTAATACTTTTTACTAGGTTCCATCCCTCTTTTTATAGCTGATGTCAATTCTGTTTTCCTTTTTTCCTATCTTATTTATTACTAAAATACTGTTGTATAATTTGCTTTAAATGGATCTGTGATCAAAAGAAGTCTATAGGGTCAAGAGACGTATCATACAGGTTTTCAACCACAATTCCCTCCACACAGTTTTCCTCTGCTGTGAGGGACGAGCATATTTTGGGTGCTCTCACTTTCGGTTTTGCCAGCAAGTAAAGTGGTTTAGATAATCTGAGTAAAATGTTGGCTCATGTACAGCCCATCTGATTGTCTGAACACCTGTTTGTCTTGCCCTGTCACAATGTCATTGTTTACCCAAATCACAGAAATAGCTTTTGTGAGTAAAGCATCATCACAACCAGTAGAATTAACTACAAAAACAAGACCCTTCATTCTGCTCTATTCCTGCATCTGCTCGTGGTTCCTTTTCATCAAATACACTTGATTTTTCATATTCCCAAAAAGTCTAATGTTATGAATCATGTCACTTTTCTAGCCTATTGAACTTCTCTGGTTAACCTCATTAAAGTGATGATGATAAAAATGCACGGCTGCCACAGCTTAAAAAAAAAACAAAAACAGTGCCTGCTTTGAAGCACTCGGCTATATATAAAAAATAACTACTGAACATGTTGTGCAATATTGTTGCAAACTTATATCAAACTTGATTGAGCAGGAATTAGTGGAACAAACCCCCCACCTGTGCTTTCCTGCTGATTTGCTGAGTCACACTGTGCCTTATGAATATTCAGAACGGCAGGTGGTCTGCTTTTTGTTTACACCCCTGTCTTTCTTTAGTTGCCTCTCTGAGCAGTGGCCATTTTTCCACCTACACGAGGACACGCATATACAGAATCACGTTTACCACACACAGACGCAAGACACACAAAAGCACAGAGTGTGTCTGTTTCACTCACTCACACAATAGTGGTTGGAAAGGCAACCATTCATGAATATTCATCCACACCTGCTTCCGGCAGAAAGTTTTTAGCAGGTTTCATTGCTGCTTAGAAAGAAGTTTGGATCTGAGCTCTTTTGTCTATTGGGTGTTAGTGTGTGTGACTCATTGTGAGTGTTGCATGTGAGTGTGTATGTTTCCCACTCAGCTGCTCCCTATTCATACAATAGGCTTTAGCCACCTTTATTTCTATATCCTTTTTTGTCTGTATTCTACTTTCACACTAAAGTGATATCTTTTGCCACATAAAAAATGTATTAACTATAATTGGTTGATATTTTGACCCTGTGGGAAAATTATGCTTTTATTCTCCTGGTGGGAGTTTACATATTGTATTTCTATTGCCTATGAAATAGCAAGGGTTACTAAATGGTGACAGGCTGATTTGTTTTACCTGCTAATAGCAAAGCCATTATGCAAATCAGCTTTTTCTCACCAGCTTTAGGCTGTAAGGAGCCTTGGTGGTATATGCGCTGTCTGGCGTGCAATGCTCACTGATCTATACCTCAAGGAAAGTCTGTGATGTCATCAAAAAGCGGTGATGCAACATCACCGGATGGTTTGGAAATCACTGTAGGCTAGAGAAAGGAAGGTTGAGGGGATTACAGTTTGGTGAGAAGGGTTTTGCGGATTGACGGTGTAGCCTCAGGCTATGTGTGTGTGCGCGTGCACGGATGCTGGCGTTTCTGCATGGAGTGTTGTCTGTGTCTGAGACTGTTTGTGCCAAACCTTTCACTGCTTTAGTTTACAGCTTATTTGATGTTTGGTTTAGTTCCGCCTGTCTGTCTTCTGTCTTTTTTTTTCTTTCATTCTCTCTCTGCTTTTCTTGTCTTATTTTTCTTCTTCCTTTGTCTCTCACTTGATTTTTATCACCATCTGGCCTCACTTTCCTCCTTGTAATCCTTCTTCTCTCCATCCCTCCAACCCCTTAGAAAGCTATCACTGTTTGAGAGGCTGTGTTAGGAGAATTGAGAGAACAAGGGAATATGACACTCACTCATTAAAGAGAGGAGTTATTGGCCCGCTCTAGTCACACAGCAACAATATCTCCCTCTTCCTTTTCCTTTCTCTTACTTGTGCACATACGCACACACATACACAGACACACTAACCACCCCCTTCCCAGAAAGTTGCCATTGTTGGAAAAGGGTGTGTTTGGGGAATGAGCAGAGCAGGGGAACGCGACATGCTCATTAAAGAGAGAAGTTATTTGCCTGGTCCACTCACACAGAGAAAATGGCGAGAATAACTTCTCTCTACTGAGTGCCAACACTGGTGGCAAAAGTGGAGACAAAAGAGGAAGGAGGGAACAAGTAAAGAGGGAGTGATGGAGGTGCATCAGAGGTAGAACAGGAAAGAGGAGTGAGTCTGGCTCTAGTCTGCGGATGACAGTGCAGTTGTCTTTCTCTCCCTCTCTTCTTCTGTGTGGTGTGTGTGTGTGTGTGTGTGTGTGTGTGTGTACATGTGTGTGAATGCATTAAGCCAGTTCCAGGATGGGAAGATAAAAGACACAGTGGACCCTTTGATGTATTTCTCAAAGACCATATCAGTTAAACACCAAACCAAATAGCACTCAACTTTTCCACAGTTATTTACACATCAGAGCAATGTAACAACGCGCACTGACTTCAAACATGGCTGCCCACTTGGACAAGTAGATGACTGAATATGCTCAATCATTTATCTGTATAAGAAGAATCTTATTACGAAATTAGATCAAATGGGAGACCTCATTTGAGAAGATTATTGATTTTCCTAAAAGATATGTAAATATATTGCATATAATGGAAGTAGAATCAAAATCTTTAGTTACATTGATGCTGCATTGAATTGTATTAGTCTGTCATCAGTAGATGTACTCAATACTGGATAATGTGTTTAAGTATTGTGAGCCCTTTGGTTCTAATTAAAGCTGTTGACCCAGCACATAGTCAAAAACCAATTTTTATGCTTCAGGTGCCTTCCTGCTTGCTGGGCCTGCTTGACGCACATTGTAGTTTTTCTTTGGCTCTATGGCTGCTTACTTACATGAATGAAACCTAAGTCTAGATGAAATTTATTTTTTGTTTTGTTCAATATTGTGAGTTAATTCAAAGAGACATTTTTAATGTGTGTAGCACACGGTCAGGACTCTGGGGGGGCGACATCACATGCAACAAAAGCCTGCTGGGCCAAGAGTCGAGCACAGTAGCCCTAATCGTGGCCGGGGGGGCGGGGCGGCACCCTGTGCACATCATCTTAAATCACTGATCACTAGGCATGACCTCATCTTGACGTGGCTTCAGTGATCTCACTGCTGAGCACATATATCAATAAACATTTAAATTGAGGCGTGGGTGCAACTATGTCGCTGGACACTGATGGCATGTTGATGAGGTGTTACTCACCTGTTTACGTGGTACTAGATCATCAGCTGACGTTTGCTCTATTCCCTAGTTTGAATAAACAATGAGCAAAAGACTTCAGGTCTGAAACTAATCACTAGGATAAACATGTTTAAAATATTTCTCTAGTACTTGTTCCCAGCCCTCACTTTGGGAAAAGGGCAATTAACTTTGCAACTTTGTCATTATTTTACAATCAAATATAACCAAAATCAGAGCAAAGTCTTTGTCTTTAACTTTGGTGATTTAGTCAGATGACATCATGGTTATAAATCAGGATTTTAGGAGTGCAGACCAGCAGCTTGGACATGGCTTTGAAGTGAGTGCTGGTTAGCATGTAGTCTTAATGGACCCAGTTTCAGTCACTATTTCAAACTTGTTCTGTTGTCTGACAACAGAAACAGAAAAACATGTCAAGAGAACAGCTTTAGTGGGAATTCAGCTGTATTAAAATACTATGTATGTGAACACAGAGAGCAGGAGAGAGGCGAACAGATAAAGTACTGAAACCAGCTGACACTAGGCAGAATGCAAATAGCCTACGGCACGGTCCAGCCACATATACCAGCTTTTGACCTAGTCTTGTTTCCTTTCAGCCTCTCCACCTCTTTACCTTCCACCTCTCTCAATAGATTGCTGCTATTTGGACATAGTCCACACAGTTCCTGAAATATCTCCGCTTCTCTCTTGCACTCATTCCCACACTAGAGACCAACATGGCGGCCAATTACACCGCTAGACAATGCTCGCCATAAATCATCCATGTCAGATACATGGGGACTCAGCACTAGAGGAACCATGCTCTTCTCTATTCTCTTCTCTTTTTTCTATTTGCGCTCTCCTTCCTTTGTTCCATCCTTTTTTCTATTTATGAACTGGTTCAGAGGATTGTATATTGCGTTGCACTCGTGCTTTGCTCCATTCAATCTGCATATCTGCTTCAGTTCCTCTTTTGTTAATTTCTTTCATTGATTTGTCTTTCAATCTGTTCAAGACTCAATTAATTAGATTTCTTTTCTTACCTTTGTTGCTTACTTTAACTTTTCATCAAGCTTATCATTTGTGTTTATCTTTCTCGCTGCCGGTCTCGCTCCCCTAATCCAACACGGTGTGCTTTAATGACTTGTCTGTTTCATGAACAAATGTTTTTGACAAAGCTTTCCAGTGGATTCATTATTTGGATCATTTGTTTTAAGTGCAGGCGGTTTTTGTTGTAGGTCAGCTGCATCATAGGTGATACATTAGTTGTAGCTTGTGCTGTCCCTTCTCTTTACTTCTTTCTTCCTTCCTTTTTTCCTTCTCAATTGTTTCTCTGAACTCTTTAATGGTGGAGGAGCTCCCACCCTCTTTGGCATCGTCTTTCTGTTTACTTTTTCCTTTCTCTCTTTATGTTCTACTGCTTTTCTCTTCTTCCTCTTGCGTGTCAGGGAAGAGATCAGAGAGTGGCCATCAGGGAGAAGAGGGTTTGATGGGGAGGGTGAGAGAAAGAAAAGAGAGGCAGCATTGGGTCAGAGGCAAACTTAAAAAGGAGATAGGGGAAATTAATTGAGGAGGGATTTGGCTCTGTGTTGGGTGACTCTGTATAAAGTTTACATTTTAAATGCTAGGAATCCATATTTACAGGTGTTTATGTTCTGCAATGCATTTTCTATGCTTGTTTATGTATTGTTTTGTCTGAGGACTATATATTAAAAATGAGTGGGATGTATTATGTATTTCTATAGGATATGAGACACTCAAGAGGGTTAATGGAGTGAGAGCTGGAATAGACCGAAACAAAACTCTGCAGCTATATAGATGTGGATGTCTATGTAAATGTACATGTAGATGTGTATTTGCTTTAATATGGGTATTTTTGTGTTTGTTGTTGGTACCTTTTGTGTTTTAATGTTCACCCAGAGGTGTGTTGGTGAGTCAGATCACAAAGAATACGTTTGGTTGGTGTGTGTATGTGATAGGAACACAGCAGGACAGTGTCTGTGATCAGTACTGTATTGGTTCCCTGTCTTGTTCAGTGTGTCTGTAGTAGTAGTAGTGGAGCATATTGAGATTATTGTGCATGAATGTGTGTGTGGTGTATGTGTGAGAGAGAGGGAGAACAGCTGTGTGTCTGTGTATTGCTGTAAAGTTACGGTCTTGTCTTCTGTTCTTTCCACACTGTTTTGCTCAAGGACATGTTTCAGTTTGAACACACTCTGTCTACACACACACACACACACACACACACACACACACACACACACACACACACACACACACACACAATGCATTTTCAAAAGCAACCATTTTGGCTGTTACAGATCAGAGAGCTTACAATTATTTTTTATTTTCAAACAACAAAAAGTTGCATAAATATAGTGTAGATATGTGTTTGTGGCAATAACAACTTCACTTTCACAGAGTGTTAAGTGGTTTTAAACATTTCCTTGACATATCGGGAGGATTACTCACTGACATTCTCTCTGTGTATTTGTGTTAAACACAACACACTCATGAATTCTCTCATCGACGTACCTCCACATGAAGTATAAGGGCGCCTGGATTTTTGTTCAGTTTGATTTATTGCTGGTTCATTTTGCTTGTGTGAACAGCAAATACTACCTGCCTGCAGCGATGTTGCAGAGACACTGATAGAGAATTTGGTGTGTCGCTGTTGTATCGGTGGAGCCTCCCTCTGGCAGTGTGTGTTAATTAAGCAGCTCATGGTAACCTTGAGAAGGGCCAGATAACAGTCAGCACTAGTGTTTATGACTTTTGTTAGCCTCCGAAACGCACACACATGGCAGAGGGTACACACGCATATTAATCTCAACATTAACACTGGACAGACACAGACATGTGCTGTATCAAGTCAGTACATTGTAATTATTCATTCCTGTTTGTTTTATTTCCACTGTTCATTTATGCACTAATGGATTTTGTTAATGAATGGGTCTTGCACCATAACGCCTCTCCATCCCTCCATCTTTCCATCCATCCTCTCTTCATTATGTGTATGCAGAGGCAATATCAGTCATAAAAAGCTTCTCCAGTGTACTGCATTTATTCTAATCAACTTGCTTATTATTGCATTTTATTATATAACTGTGACAAGGACAGTGATGGGGGTTTAGGATTTCATCGCCTTTCCCCTTTCCTCCTTTATCATTTTTCCTTAGAATTTCTCATGTAAAGTTTCAAAGACAGACATGTAGTTCCCTCCCACATGCTCTTGTCTTGAGTCACTTAGATATCAGACTTAGTCCAAGATGTCCTCATTCAACCTTTCACTCAACAAAGAAATGTTTGATACTATCGAAAGCCTGTGTCTTAAACATTTAGTAGTATCAAAAGTCTATGCCTGGTCTAAAATCAGATTTTTAACATGAGCAACAACATGATTTATAATGCTACACTGTCAGCAGCCACCAGGAATGGTGACTGTGGCCTTCATCAGCACACTGAGAGTAGACATGGTAGTGCTAGTCTTGACACTATGTTAGATCACCACTGAATTATGCGCCGCAAACAGCGACAAGTGACAATGACTGAGGGTTTATCAAATCAGAATCTTACATTTATATTCCTCTACAACTACAAATCCATGATCGATGATTCTTATTAAGTGTGACATCAGACAGTATCAGTCTTAATGTCTTTAAGGCTGAATGGATAAAGAACCAGGATATTTTGTTTGGCAGGATGTAGATGTGTGACCTTCAGTGGGATACACCCCAGTGTAATAATACGTATCTGAAACATCAAGATATTCAACACGCACAAAATGTGTCGATATACACGTATTTACACACAAAAACACACACACTGTCACACACCCATGTATTGTCCTTGTCTAAAACAGGATGCTGGTAATTAGGTTATGTTGTCTTTCAAAGGGAATGTGAGCTGCAGTAATGATGGGATAGGCAGGCTGCCTGTGTTATGTGTCAAAACGTGATCCAGTTGTGTTTCGGTGCAAGGCAGCGGATGTCCCTGAATGTGATTATATCTGGGTTCTATGTGATTTCCTCTCGTCATCCAATACCTCAAATCTGAACCAGAATCAGCTGGTGAGATCACTCAGATCACAGTCGGTTTGGTAGCATAAATAGTGAAGATGAATGGGGCAGGAACTTGCATGAGTACGTGCACGTGTGTGTGCGTGTGCTTCTGTGTGTGAGTGTGTGTGTGTGTGTGTGTGTGTGTGTGTTGTGTCTCCCTCCATCTGTATGCGTTGTTGTGCATGGATGTTGCATCTATATGTGCCTGATAAGAATCTATACACTCTGTGACAGCCAATATAAATCCTTTTATGAACATCTTTATCAGTCTGATGGGAGTCTCGACACTCTGGCCCTGCTCAGGTCAGATTGTTACATCAGTGTGACAGCTCTGCCTTTACTTGTGACTCTGAAAGACAAAGATATAGATAGACTTTATTACTCTGCGCTGCCTCTAATGCCACGTAAACTTCTCATATCATAACAATATAGAGGGAATCATGATATGGCTATATATCACTATCAAAGCATGAAATCATGTTCTGGTATATTGCAAGTATTTTTGAGAGTATAAGAAACTTAACTTTTTGATATACTGGTGATGATTATGCATTATATCATTAATTAATAGGGGATTGGCTTCTTCCTTTGTCAAACCAGATAGTCGGCAGCACAACAGCAGCTCCAGAGCTGATAGATATTCAGGGTCATTCTCAAAGGAAACCCGGCACAGTGGATGCTTGCCAATGAAGGAGCATGATCCTTGTGTTTCTGGTTGAAGGGCAGTGTTCTTATGCACTGCGCCTGACATTGCTCTTTGCAAGTCCTAATTTCACACAAGATTGTGCCAGTACAATCGAATTGTCTAGATAAACATAAATCCACTATTGTATAAAATAAAAATAATTAGCCTTTTGGCTTGTAGAATCTCTTTAAACATTTTAGGGCAGGCCCAGAACATCCAGTTCATTCAATTGATTTTTCTAAAACAGCTTTTTGTCATTCATGAACACCTCTTCTGGGAAAGCCAATGTACATATTATTCTAAATGTCACATGCTATATCTGAATTGTGCTAGAAAACAATCCAGAAACATAAAAATGTTATAAAGATCCAAATATATAGCTAAAGTGTTGGGTGAGAATAAATTGAGGCATGAGAGGTCTAACCATCAATTTTATGTCTCCCATATAATGTCATAAGGTGACATTTCAAGAATAAATGTTTCTCTCAGACATAATGTGACAGTCATACATCCATAAAAAGAAATTCACTGTGACAACACAGAATAAAACCTCTTGTCATTCTTTTTTAAGCTCTCTTATTACATATAAGACTGATATGACCCTGTAAATAAAATAAAGCAGAATTCTTTCTACTATCTTACCAACAAAGTGCAGATGTCACAGACAGTAATGGCCTCCCCTCTCATTCTCTTGGCATAACCAGGAGCGACATTTTTATAATTACAATTCTACTTCACCACTGTGGACCAAATCACTGTCATTACTAATTCATTCCGGGGGTTGAGGGGGAGAGGAGGGAGGGACAGACGCTAAAAAGAAGAGGAGATGAGGAAGAAAAGAGGAAGAAAAAGGTTGTAAGGACAAAGACTGAGGGAAAGAGAGTTGGGGAAAAAGAGAAGGCATGATAAAGGAGCAGAGGGTGGAGATAAGAGAGGAAGAGACAGTAGGACAAGTCAGTGTTGATGCTGAAGGACAAATGCGTTTGTGTGAAAAAGGAAGTTGGGGATGAACTCTTGTCTCTTCGTCTTTCCCTCTAGATTCCCCTCAGGGTTTCTGCTGCTGGTAGGGGACTGCAGGTGGACTCTTCCTTCCCTCTCTCATTCTCCATTCTCCCTCCTTAGTCCTAGCCTTGCCGCACCAGTCCCTGTTGCCATGGTAACACAGGACGAGCCGAGCCATGCAACAGAGGGATGTAAGAAAACAGAAAGAGAGAGAGAGGGAGAGAGAGAGGGAGGGAGTGAGAGAAAGACAGAAAGGTCCAAAGGGATCCACTCTTCCATTTCTGTAATCTACAGGGGAGACCGTGCCCCCCCCCC
>NW_019525441.1:216081-237181 GCF_002814215.2 Seriola lalandi dorsalis | reverse complement strand
CCCCCCAGGTCCACCTCAGTGGAAAAAAATAGATCCAAGACATATATTGTCTTTCAGAAAGCACATACTTTGGATGCACTTGCTGTCATCTGTCTGTCTGGCTTGTTTTTTCTTTTGCATTTTTTCCTGTATCTTATTTGCTCGGTTGTTGAGGCTTCACTGTTTAGTTTGGCATGTGTACAGCAAAGGAATTAGGAGGAGAATACTGACCTTCAAACCTTTGTGTATTGAGGAAGAAAACACACATTATCGATCATGAATCTGTTTCCAGAGTGGTGGTGAGTGGTGCTTTCAACTGCCAGTGTCAAAGTCATCTAACTCTATCACCCCAGTAAATTTATTTACTTAACAAAATTTCCAGATGAAAACTTCATCAGGCTTCCTCCTCATTGGCCATATTTCACAGGCATCCACTTCTGGTTCCAAAAAACAGAGCGATGAGGCTTTAACCCTTTGTGAGTTATGGCTTTTTTTACATGCAGCCAGTAGCCAGTTTCTTGTGGGATGTTATATAGATACAGAACGTCAAATCTATTATGTATTGTATCTATTATGAATACCTCCTGTAAAGTCAGGCGGATATTCTTCCAATAAGTGGTAGGAATAGGGCAAGACCAAAAGATAATGATTTGCATTTTTGGCCTGGCATTGCCTCCAAGCGTCTGAGTTGATAATTCTGTGTCGCTTCTGCTGAGGGTTAATGAAGAATCAAACCAAATTCTTTCAACAAAACTCCCTCGAAATAAGGGAACTTGTAGTTTACCACTGTGTTTGGCAAATCATATGCCACTCCTCCCCAGAGAGAACCCTGTTACTTTCCCTATCCAATTTCTCCTTAACATACAGTGCCTCATATGATTTTATATTTCAAAGGAAGTTGTATATCCTGGAAATAATGTTGGTGTTGTATTCAGAGTTGTAGGCGGATATAAAAAATGTAATTATTCCATCCTCTTAAGTTTTCCAAATTAATGTCTCTTATGAGTGTTCTCAAATAATGTCACATTTGGAGGAATCTGTAGAAATCTTACTGTTCAAAATTAGATTCTTCCCTCACAGTCTGACAACTCTTTAGTGCCCCCTTATGTATCAGTAAGTACAGTAAGCTGAAACCCCTTTCCCTGCCCATACACTAAATGTTTTGTCACTGAAATTGGGGGAGAAATCACAGTCAAAAGCAAACCACCATAATGGTTTTGCCCTTCTATGTATAGTGCACAGTTTTTGAATTTCCTTCCAAACCTTCAGGGACGTGTTAATGAATTGATTTGCTCTGTCCAAGAGATGTTTGATTAGCGTTTCACCAGATACAATTGCTTGAAGTGGAATTCTATCAGCCGGTGCTATCCTAGCTCCTTCCATCACCAAAACAGCCAGGTTTGCACCAACATATGAGAGGCCTCAGCTGAGCTGCATAATAACACTCTAACAAGCACGGGAGCCCCATTCCCTCGTGCTCTTTTTTTGAGATGTAAGGTTTTATATTTATTTCTTGGGTTTTTACCATTCTGTATATATCTGGATATGAGTTTGTCCCATGAACTGTTGAGTTGTCACTTTTAGGGGCAGCATTTGAATAAGATACAGTAATGCTAGAATATTCATTATGAAAGATCTCTTGAACTTTTGAACTTAAATTTAGGGATGGGAGAAGAAACTGTCGTCCTATATCTGCCTTTGGTTTGTTGTTAAGAGGTCCTTGTTGGACAAGCTTATCAGGACACACCCAAATATTTTATTGAATCAGCATCCCATTTTAACTGATATTCTTGTATAATATCCCATGTGGGTTTGTAACTGAAAGCAAAAACTTGTGTCTTTGATACATTAATTTTACAGCCAGACATTGAGCCAAATCCATCTAGGCAGCACATCAGTTTGGGTCGAGATTTGGTGGTTTGTCGGAAATATATCAAAATATCATCTCCAAATCATGCCAGCTTTATGGCGAATAAAAGAACAGAGACGGCACAGCCTTGTCTGCATCCCTGCTGTAGATTAAAAGAGGCAGTAAGGTCCCTGTTTAATTGTAGCTGTTGGTTTGTTTGAATCATTTCAAGTCCTCACGAAATCGAAATTTGTACAGAGCTTTATATAAAAATGTCCAACTAACTGCATCAGATGCCTTTTGGGTATCTAGGCTAATCAGGGCCGATTCTATCTTGTTCTCTGTGACATTTTCTATTATATCTAACGTTCTTCTAATATTATCCTGCCTTCGTCTGTGCTTGATAAAACCATTCTGCTCAAGGTGAATAACATCTGCTAGATATTTTTCAAGCGTCCTTGCTATAATGTAAACTCTCTACATTCAGTACACTCAAATTGTCACACCCTTACCTGTTTTTGCCCTCCTTCCAGATAAGGGTGATGACTAATATATTTGCGTTCATATTACTGTTTTGATAAATACGAACTATGTACCACCGACAATAAGGATAAACAACTTCACCACTTTAACACCAGAAGGTCTGTTTACTCTGTTATTGTTTGTGTGTTGCTTCTTGCTAATTATAGTTTGTTACTTGTTGTGGTGCATGGTTGTGTGCGCGTACAGACCTCTTTACTGCCCCATGCCAATAGAGGCTCACTCTAAAAGCCTCAAATGCTTTTATAGTTGGTCTCTAGGTGTTGATTGTGCATCTGTGTTTGTTTGTCTAAAAGCTGCCGGAGGATAAGCTTATTAACGCCACCAAGCAAAAATGGGGCTGTTAATCAGATGGCATTTTAGGCACAGTTGGAAATGATGTGTGCGCCCACCAGTTTTTGGGTATATGTACTTTCAAATAGACAGACACACACACACACACACACACACACACACACACACACACACACACACACACAAAATGAATAAACAGAATAATCCAAACAACCAACCAACTCATTACCAACTCTTTCTGCTTAGCAAAAGGCAAAGATAACAGGAAAGCAGGCCGGCGTGAAAGCACTGCTGTGCTTATTCAGCAGCAGAGCTTGACTTTTGAGACCAACATAAGTACGATTAGTGCACTTTATTGAACCATTCAGCTGCCAGCTGTCTGGCCTTATTTGTGAATAGATCCTGACTTCACAGTCCCTGGCTCATTCACTGCAGTATTGTTAAGAGATTTTTTTAACTTCCCACCCAAAGGCTGGTGTGTATGTGTGTGTGTGTGTGTGTGTGTGTGTGTGTGTGTAAGACTGGTCAGTTAAGACTGACCAGGGTTTGGAATCACTGTCCTTCTCCCTCTTCTTCTCTCCCTGGCTGCGTTTCCTTTTCCTTGCTCCTTCCAGTGTCTTTCGGCTGCGCCTTGTCAACTGTTGGAAATGTTAAAATTTTGAAGATCTGATATTTTCTAATAAATCTTTGAGTTATAAACGAGAAAATACAAAGTCGAGGTTAAATAAGAAGAGTTATTGTTGGAGTCCATGGAACTCGGAGCTCATTAGTGTGTGTACTGTCTAATAGCAAATCATCAGTTACATCCATTTTGTCCCTGACAGCAAATGTCACACAGTTTCACCAACAAATAAGCAGGCTGCTTTCTTGTTAGGTAAATATTTCATTACCTTTCCATCCCGAGTTTATGCTTCTCTGTGATCAGGCTAATGGTCAATAACACACTGATTGTAGTATCAAAGTGTGTGTCCATGTCCATGTGGAAGGAAGGTAAACAAATTGTGTGTGTATTCATGCACAGTGAGTTCACACACAAACACATATACACATGTGGAATAAGAATTAACCCTGTGAAGTGAGGGGGATAATTCCATGGTAATTAGTGTTCTGTGTAATCAGTTTTTATTTTCCTGTGCTGTTGTTAGGCGCAACAGACAAAACAAAGGGAGGCTTGCATGCATCTCTCCCTCTCTCACCCCCTAATTACAAACATATTCAATTAATTACACACAAGTCCCGCTTTCATCTGTGTGCACGACGTGAGAGGCAGAGATGAGAATGCAAAGTAGTCAGGCAGGAGCAGTGACACACACTAATACACAAAGAAGAAATTAATAATTAGTCACACACTGGCTTCATATGTATGCTCATGCACATCCGAGTCTTAGGGTGATTTCTTAAGACAAACATGTCGGGCATTTGTGATTCCACTGATGTCGATCTGTGACTAAAAGTTGCACAAGGGAGTTGTGCATGTTCAGCATATTGTGTATGTCCCTCTGTGGATACTGTTGAAGAGCCAGGTGAATGTTCCTTTGATTATTTTGTGTGTGGGTGTGTGTGTGTGTAAATAGTGATGAGAGAGCCCCTGAGCTTGTGTCCTATCAGTATGGGGATTAATACACATCTGCTGTTCGAAATCCAACAACTTAACAGGATGGAGGATCGTTCAAGCAGCCCCCCGCACATCTTCTCTTTTATTCTTTGCACACACACACACACGTACACACACACTCATGTTGGATAGATAACTCTCATGGAGTAACATCATCAACCTTTGACTTTGTCACTTGATGCTGTATTCTTAGTATAGCTGTGGTTTGCAAGCGATTTGCATTTTGTAGCACTCAGACTCTAACTGAAGTCAGAACTTACCTTGAACTCCACTTCTCGCTGTTACTTTGTCCCTGTTCTCCTGTTTCCACTTGACTCTGTACATTCACAAAGTACAACACAGTTTCCGGAAAATTAGAAATTCTCAGTATGTTGTGCAACTTCATGATCTTTAGATCTTTAATTATATATTCATATGATGTTTTCCCTCCTGCTCGATTTATTTTCTCGCCTGTTGCCCTCTCTCTCCTCCTAAAAACAGTCCCTCACTATGTGCATACAGATTCCAGTGGCCAGGTACTATACATGCCAGCCTCAGTGACTGCCTTTTTGTCCAGTTAAGTCACTTCTCCCACTCCTCCACATTGCACTCTTTCTGTGTCTCCCTGCACCCTCCCTTTTTCTTCTTCTCCCTATGAGGCATTCGCCCTATTTCTTTAGTGAAGAAAGTAAAGGCCTTTGGGTCTTGTGTTTTTCAATTACACACGGTGCAGAGAGTGAGGGGAGCTGGGGAGGGGGTTTACAGAGAGAAATTGAGAGAATGCTAGCTGTCTTCCCGTCTCTCAGTGTCCCCTCAGGGAGACTGCCCAGGTAAAGCAGAGGCGTTTGTTCTTATTTAGTGCCTGTGGCTGGCTGTGATTTAGCCTGCCCTGGGACTATAGGGCTTGAACACGGAGGAAACAGCCTTGTTGTGGAGAGAAAAGGAGAATAAAGGTGAGATGAAAAGAGGTTAAGGTCTGGTAGAAGATAGCAGACAAAACTGGAGTGTGAAATAAGGAGTGGAAGGGGGGAGAGGTAAAAGTGGAGTATTAGGAGAGGGGGTTTTTGGAAGGTAAAGGGAAATGAGAAGAGCGCATGAAAAAAGAGAGATTTGCAGAAAAAAAGGGGTGGGTGTCTGGGCTGTGTCGTTGGTTCAGGATGTGACTACAGAGGGCTTGGTTGACTGGCATGGGTGATTGCTACTTCTGTCTGAGGTCATTCATTGTGTGCGTGAGAAAGATTGAGACAGACGGACAAAGCCGGAGTCATTGTCAAGTTTAGTGACAGTAATGATTGTGTTCTATGCCCCTTGACACCCTTGGGTCATAGCATTGAGCCTAGTCCTACGCCAAAGGCATTTCTGCCCCAAGGCCAAGTGTCTTTGGCTGTGAAATGGTTCTCAGTCTCACCCTCTTAATGCCAAAACCACCGTGAAGTGGACTTCAGCCTGTATCAATGACTCCTCTTCATGGACTTCTCTATTATAAACAATTCAATAGCCATGGCTGCACGCATTCACATCAGTAGCATTCTTCGGCTGGTCTAGTTCCTTCTTTTTATGAAACCCTTTATCACTGACACACAGAACATCAGTTCAAGGTTATTTGTGTGTTTTCCCCAAGGTTGATTAGCCATGCATTCTTGCCGAGTGTGTGTGCGCGTCTGTCCGTGTGAGTGTGTGCGTGTGTGTGTGTGAGAAATCCCAAAGAGCCATTGTACCCTTACTTGAGTTTTGACCACCCTCCTGACCCCCTGTGATGATTGACAAGCCTTTTGTCCAATAGAGAGGACGCACTCAGACCCCCTGCAGCGGCTCCAGTTTTGTTTTGCAGAGGGGTTTTGTAGATTCTGAAAAATTGTCTCAGTCTAGATTCTTTTGAGGTGTCATTGGATGCTTGCTCCCATGAAAGCACGGACAAGCACATGCACATCCATGTGCACGCTAGAGACACAGACACTCACACACCTTTGATCTTTACACACACCCCTAGAGCCCTCAGCCCCTTTGCCTTTCCCGCTGTCCATTGCTGTCAAGCCCAATGGCAGGCGTATGTTTTTTTTTTTTATCCATTCTCTTACTTCAGTGACAGTAGCTTTGTCCTCCTTTAAAGCATCAGGAGACATCTGCCTTCATTAACCCCAAGTGGCTTTGGACGTGTATGTCAGAGCCAATTTACTAACACTGAATACAGTACAACCCGTACGTCCAGTGGATTACAATGCTGTGAATCATCTGGCCTTGATTGTATGGTTGAATGTATCCAATACACAATGTATAGATGTATAGATATCAACGTTAAATAAAAAAATAAAAAAAAAGAGCTAGGACACATTTGTGTATTTGTTTAATCTCAACACAATACATCCACACACAGTTGCCCTTTCACTGACTTGGCCTGATGTTTCTTGTCTTTTGTGAAGGTGATGTTGCAAACACTAAGTGAAGCATTACCACCCAATTCCCTTTTCCTGCTTAGTTAACCCTTGCCATTCACTTGGCTGGTTTTGTGGATTTTTGAAAGGGAAATTGTCAGGTTTTTGCCTGGTAGTAATAATAATATTCATATCAGCAGGTAATTACAGTTCCTTCAATAGAGAGTTAATCCACATGTGCCCTCTCTGTGTTATCGGGGTGCATACCAGGGGAGCTTTGGAGGTAGGCCCATAGAAAGCCCTAAATTACTCTTTTATTCTGGGAGAAGACACACATAGAGGTTTGTGCGTACACACTCATGTACGACACCCACATACTTCCGTCTCTGTCTGTTTCTCTCTCATACACACACACACACCTCTCCTCATTCCCCTCTCATCAGTGCCATATCTCACTCCATTTCCCCGTACAATGGCTGTGCTGTATTAGAACCGTCCCTGAACCCCTGCAGCCACATTCTGTCCCCAGGCCCAGACTATGACACAGTTGGCTGGGGCAGAAGAAAGACCCTCTGGCCCTGCCTCATTAAAATGGTAAAGAGCTGGAGGAGGATAGGAAAGCTAATCCTTCTACCAGTCCCCTACTAGAGCCCTCATCTCCTGGCCTGAGACCCCGAGAGAGAGGCAGATGCTTATAGATCATGAGAAGCTAAGGGGCTGTGACTGGGCTTGGTAAAATACATAGCTTCTGGGAGATGGAAATGATATGGCTCAAATGGGACAGTTTAGGTGTTAGGAGTGAGGGAAATGGGGTTGGGGCAGCAAAAAAAGCTGACTTGGAAGTATTATTGATTTTGAGTGGATTGGCGCTCAAGCGATACACAGCCGTGACGGAGTGTGATCCTAGATTTGTAAACATTAAATTGTGTCTCACGGTGTTAGAGCAATTTTCTATTAAGGTACAGACAGTTCAACAACATTGGATGCTGAAAGATTTCCACAGTAATTAGATCTTTGACATAATAGCATAAAACTCAGCAATCTGACCATAATTGTTCAAATAATTTTGGCAGCAAATTTTGTAGCTTTTCATACAGTAGCTGCTTATTGGGTCAGTTTCATATTACTGAATGTAAAATCAATCACACAAAAGCACATAATGTTAACTGGCAAAAGAGGTTAAAACAATAATGATATTTACAAATATTATATTTCTGGATCTTTTCAGCATACCAGTGAATCATTTTGGATATTTTGCTTTTATTTATTTCCCCAAAAGTAAAACTTGGCTCCAAAGCGTGTGCAGTCCACACTGCATCAATCATTCACTCACTCAGTATGGAAGTTGCAGGGCTTGCAAAGCATGAGGAAAACAGGGAAATGTTGTTAATTTCCCCAAAGACTGATGTTACACAGGCCAGCTGAGTAGTGACAACAATAATCCCTTTAACATTTACCACACAGTGACAGCCAGCGAAAAAATGCTGCTGTATATTTTGTGGTATTAATTGCATTTATTGATTGCGCTTTAAACACTACAGTGCCAGCAACTTAATAATGGAGCAATTGATTGAATACAGAATTAGTGTTACATGTACTGGGTTTACCGTTTAGGCAGTATTAGTTCCAGTAACTCTACACACCCAGAATAATGGGAAGGATGTACAGGGAAAATGGATGAGGTTGGTCAATGTGCTTACTCAGCAGGTCCACCTCAAGACTTCCCAACAGATAATGATGCTCAGCACTGAGGCAGCACTCCCTTCCAGTCTGTACAATTAACTCGCTCTGGAGGTTTGTAGAGAGGGAACATTCAGGCCTGTGGCTGCTTCTCTGAGAGGGAGAGCCTGACGGCATGTTTGGACTATGTTAATGTGTTTGGCATCGGACAGCAGGAGTGATACTTTATGCATGTGTTAGCCTTAGATGTATGCAGTTACTCAAGCATTCCTATCAATTAATGAAATGAAAAAGAAGTCAATTTAAACCATGTTAATAAAATACTATTGTCAGAAATGATCATTTACAGGTGTATTATCATAAAGGAGTATGCTGGGTTTAGGTTGATTGAGCCTTGTGTCCCGGCAGCTTGCACCTTCTGCTTGAGGCAATTCTTCATATTAATACTTGACATTTACCCATATTTACTGATATCTGCAAAGTTCATACATGATGCACAAGCAAAACAAACCGCGAACTGTGTGTACAATGTTCATTGCTAATTAATCTCAACCATGTATTCTTGCTGTATTATTGAGAATTTGCGGAGATCTACTTTCCAACTTTGCACATTATAGTGGATGTTTCATTTTATAATTTCTTACTTGGCTGATCACAGCAATTTCACATCACCTCTTCAGGAACAATGAGCTTCCCACAGAGCCTGACGAATTAGCTGTTTTGTGAAAGGCTTTAGTGATAAATGCTTATCGTTACAGGGTAAAGCTCGGCTCTTGTCTTTGTCGGTGTGTGTACGTTGTGTGCGTGTGTGTGTATGTGTGTGTGTGTGTATGCACAGGATTTTGCCTTCCTTTTCAATTGCTGTGAGAGGCCATTTGCTAGACTGTTGATCACTTCATTCATTCATCCATCCATTCATTCATCCATTCATTCATTAACCCTGCTCATCCGCCTCAATTGATTTCTGAAGATGTGGACAGCAACCAAACAGCCCCTGAGGGCCCATTGAGAAAACTGTAGATAATTCAGGGCAATAAGCGCCACGTACTGTTGGCTTTGATTATAGGAATTATCATGACATACATGTAAATGTATTCATTATGTGTAATTTCCATTTTTTCTGTGCAGGGGTGTTAGTTTCTGCCAAAGACTAAAGAATCGTTATTTTCAGATTCATTGTGTGAATGTAAAAGCACTGCTTGGAGGACAGTTTTGTTCTCCTCCCCACCCCTCCCTTTTTTTTCCTCTCAAGTCTTTTTCCTTTCGCTCCCTATTTTCTTGCCAAATTAGTGTGTCGCCCCTTATATACTGGGATCGTTTTGGGAGAGAAAACTGTGATTTTGAATTTATTTTTTGTTTGTGTGGGCATAAAAACACATTTATTTTGTCACTTCTGCCCTACATTAGACTGACATACTGTATCCTACTGTACTATACGGTTGTGATATCTCTCAAAAGTCTCACATTCAGACTCTCATGTGCACACACACAGACACACACAGTGCCTATGTGTCAGCTGGCAGTTAGCCAAGGCCATAGTCATAAGGCAGTGACAGTAGATGACAGCAGTAAGATTAAAGGGTGTGGGAGTTGTGAGTAGGGCCGAAAGACAGGCAGGTCCATAAATATCACACGCAGGGATGCCCCCTAATACTTCAGAGCACCATATCATCACACAGTCGCACCACAGACGACAGACCTGGTGCTGATGTGACAATGTGAGTGAAGGAGAATACAAAGTTAGGTTGAAGGCATGGTAGAAATGCTCTCTGACACTCACCCAGCACTTTGTTAGGAACACCATAGTAATACTGGGATGGACTTCCCTTTGCTCTCAAAACAGCTTCGGTTCTTCCAGGCATGGATTCCTCAAGATGTTGGAAACATTAATTTGAGACTGTGGTCCATGTTGACATGACTGAATCTCCCATCCTACTGCATCTTAAAGGTGTTCTATTGGATTCAGATCTGGTGGCTGAACTCATGTTCAAGGAACCCGTTTGAGATGATTTTTGCTTTGTGGAATGGTGCATTGTCATGCTGCAAGTGGCCTTCAGAAGATGGTAAATTGTAGGATGCACATAATCAGCAACAATACTCAGACAGGCTGTGGCATTCAAATGATGATTAATTGCTATTAAGAGGCCCAACGTGCGCCAAGAAAACTATTACACCACCAGCAGCCTAGACTGTTGACACAAGGCAGGTTGTGTCCATGGAGTCATGTTCTTGATGCCAAATTCTTACTCGACCATCTGCTGCCTCAGAAGAAATCCAGATTCATCAGACCAGGCTACGTTTTCCCAGTCTTCAGATGTCCAGTTTTGGTGAGCCTGTGCCCACTGCAGCCTCAGATTCCCTGTTTTTGGCTGACAGGACTTCCACAGCAGTTTAACACAACATGGTCCTCTGCTGTTCCAACCCATCCACCTCAAGCCTGGACATGTTGTGCATTCTGAGAAACCGTTCACCGCTCACCACAGCTGTAAAGAGTGGTTATCTGATCACCTGTAGCCTTTCTGTCAGTTCCAACCGGTCTGGCCATTGTCTTCTGACCTCTCTCATCAACAAGGCGTTTCTGTATGCAGAACTGTTGCTAATTGGATGCCAATTTACAAAATTACCCAGGAAGAAAAGCATGTATTTTTGGATGAATATAGGATTTTTCTTCTTTTTAATAACAATCAGTTTGTTCCAAAATGATTACTAAATTAATTGATTGGTAGATTAACAACAACAACAACAACAACAACAACAACAATAACTGACCACAGGTGTTCTTGATCATTTATCATGTAAAAAATGCCCCAAAATTCTCTGGTTTCTTGAGAAGAGAAAAGCATTGTGATGGGCATTGCTCCGTATTTTTCCGACATTTCAAAGAGTTAATGTTTAATTGATCGCACAAAACTAATCAACAAATTAAAATAAAACATCAACTGCTTCCCTAATTCCAGTGATACACTGAATTAGAGTGATAAACAGCTGGAGGGGCTTCTGTAATTAAACCTGTACTGCTGTTTGTGAGCTGTCAATGCATGTATGTGGGCAGAGCACACACACACACACACACACACACACACACACACACACACACATTTTGTAGTGCATTTACATCTCATGCATCCTTTTCTCTCAAGGCTGATTTCAGTGCTGTGCTGTGTGCAGATGAGTGGTGCCTCTCTGACTCATTTACACCAAATTCACATCTCCAGGTGTATTTTCATGCTGCTCGAGCAGTTCAGGTTTTAGCTGTTTGAACAGTGAAATCTAATACAAAACATATCAAGAATTCATTTGGTAGATTGTAGATATGTTGATCTACCTGATGCTCAGTGGAAAAGTGTTCGTTTTGAGCAAGAATCAACAAATACTGTATCTCAAAGACTCTATACTTTCTTCTTTCTTTCCTTTCTTTCATCTTTTGAGTAACTCTCCTGGTTTTATTTTAACTCTAGCGTGATGCATTTTGTTGTGGTGTTTTCTCACACGTCTAATGTGCGTTCAGATTACACTGGTTTGTGTGTAAACTTATGATTTTGTGTATGTTGTTTGTGTGTTTAGTGCTTGTGTGTTGCTCCAGCCAGTGTGTGTGCGTGTTTGTGTGCGCCCATTTGTCTGTCCCCAGCGAGGTGTGCTCTCAGCTCTGAGTGGGCGTTTCACAGACAGCCAAGAGACCAGCGGGGAAATTTCCCATCAGTCCATGGTGCAGTGTGCAGTGCAGGTTAACCACTGAAGGCTCTGAAATCCATAACCGCAGCAACAAAGCCTTTTTTTTTCTGTCGGTCTCTCTCTCTCTCTCTCTCTCTCTCTCTCTCTCTCTCTCTCTCTCTCTGTCTCTCTCTCTCTGTCTCTCTCTCTCTCTGTCTCTCTGTCTCTCTCCCTCTGTCTCTCTGTCTCTCTCTCTCTCTCTCTCTCTCTGTCTTTCTCTCTCCTCTCTGCTAGCATCGTCTGCATTCCTCTCTTTTTCTATCTCTCTTTCTTTCACCCTCTCTCCCTCGCTCTACCTCGCTCTGTGTCTCCCCAGATGAATCGTAGCAGAGATGAAAAGCTTTCAGGAATGCTGGCAGACAGGCAGTGCTTTACAGTAATCTAACCTGGGGAAGATGAAAGCCAGCTGGGAAGCAGGGAATAGAGCGAGGGGGGAAAAAGGTGAGAGGAAGAGAACGACAGGATTGAGTTTTGGGAAAGAAAGGAGCAGAAGGGCTAGATAGGGTAAAGAAAGAAAGGGTAAAAGAGTGAGTGAGAGAGGGTTTGTGGAGACAAGGGAGGCAGAGGTAACAAGAGATGGATAGTTTGTAAAGACCGTTAGGGGGTTAGATACAAAAAATGGGTAAAATGCTCATATGAGAGTGATGGGATAGTGAGAGGAGAATGGGAGGAGGAAAAACCTAAACTTGCTTGGAAATGGGGGAAATAGGGAAGGGAAAAGTGGGAAAGGGGACTGTACGTATCATGTTGCTGTAAGCAAGTAGGTATTTGGCTTTACCCTGAAGGATAACTTTGCTCCAACTTTCATAGGTTTCACTCAGATTGATTATTGTAAACTTATACACACCAAGTTCATTTCTCTTTAGGACACTTTGACTTAATACTTGCTGTAGTTGTACTTTCCTTCTCCAAGAAGGTGTTGTTGCCATCGTTTCAGGTGACTTATTTTCAAGTTTACCTCCTATGACTTTGTTGAAGCAGCGTCTCCATGTTTCTAGATCTTAGCAGTTACTTTACACGTCATAACACTGTATTCACCAAATGATAATAGCCAATAAAACTTTGACTCGAGCAAATAAACTGAAGTTATTATCGAGTTTTTCATCCTAATTAAAAAATACCCTTCAGTCTGGACTTCTGCTGTATTAGATAAAGTACTTTTCACTTAATAGACATTTACAACCTTAATTTAGTTTAAGTTGGATATTGGATTTTGTGGTTCTTTTTAGGACTATGCATGACTTTAAGGAAGAGGGTGACAGACAAGGTAAAATGAAAGTGAGACACTAAGGTGAAAATTTAATGAAAACAGAGCATGAAAATGTGCTGCTACATTTGGCATTGTAATTACTGTAAGTCGTGTCATTTGGAAAGGTTGACACATAGTGTAATTGTAGCTGTCATACAGATGACAGCAGCCCAACACAAACCTGTGGAGTTTAAATTTCAGATCCTCTTCAGTGGAACAAACTCAATTGCAACACTGCTCACTGAACACTGAAGTAGCATCAAGTGTACCACTGTTGTCACTCGAAATGGCTTTGGCAGTTGGAAGGGGGAGCGCTCTTTGTGTGTTTTTGTGTGTGGTGTTTTCTTTGAATCATAATGTAGGTGGAGCAGGCCTGTCGCTGCTGTGACAAATCCCACCTCATGCACCTTGTACTTCCTGTGCAGAATGAGAGAAGCGCACCACACCGAAACGCTTCCCCACCTAATTGAAATTTTGAGGTATAAGAGGATTTCTTCACAACGTGAGCTGACAGGCCCCATTCACCAGATATCCTCTTAGACTCCTCTCTCTCTCTTTCTGTCTCCCTGAGAAAGAATTAACTTTTATCTGTCTTCAAGTTTTAATGCAGCTTACACCCATATCTTTCTAACGTTCTGCAGGTGATCTGTCTCAGTTCCTCTCAATCTCTCCTCTTTGTCTCTTTTTCTCTCTGTCATTCAGGCTTGCTCTGCTCCGACAAGGCCACTTGGTTTGCCTGTTTGCTCGTCGTACTTTGATATGTCATATCATAAAAAGGGCAGAATAGGTAGACAGGGGAGAAATGAATGCAATAATAAGACTCAAGATGGAGGATGGAGGGGAAGAGAGGAGATTGTAAAGAGACATAGAGTGCAGAGGAGATGAAGCAGAGTGGGAGTTACAAGACAGAGAATAACTGTTGTTATTAGATTCCCTTAGACTGCTGCATCAGCCAAGTCAAGTTCTCTACATACTTTAAATCAGCTGTCAGGAGAGAAAAATAGAGAACAATATTCAAGTTATGTGTTTGTGCAGATTGCTGTCTATCCACCATGTGTGAATGTTCATTATATTTTACATCTGAGTAGCTAATGTGTTTGTTTCCATGTGTAATTACACACGGACTCGCACATATATATGTAGAGACATAGTTGTAAAGGTATTGTTTTCATTTGAACTTGACTGCATGCTCCTTTTGTTTCCTTATCTTTGTTATTAGATAACCAACCATCCTGAAACAACACACTCATTTATTTATGGGGTGAAGTTATCTGACCCCCACTGTGAAGCCTCCATTATCATGCATAAGACATTGCTTTTGTGTTGCAGCATAATGCATGGGCGTGAAACTCTAATGTGCTCCCTTGATAAAGAAGCGCTAATTTTAGAAAAACCTCCCATGGAGTCAGTGAAAGGACGGCTTATACTTGTGATGTCTTCATTGGTATAAGAGAGGGGCATGTTGTGTTATGATAATAATGCTAATAATGATAATCACTGAGTTTATGACCAGGTCAGGAATCGTTTCCTTGACTCTTGGACATGAAAGCAAAATGGATGGAATACATTATTTAGCTTATTTTACAAAACTCAGAGCCAAACCTCCAAGAAAAAAAAAGAATCAGTCAGACTAATGCATCATAGGGCTTTTTTTTCTGACAAGCCAGAAAAACCTTGTTGCCTTGTTAAAGTTAAAGTAGAGCTGTAACCTAATGATACAATTCCAATGTGCCAGACATAATTCAGGTTGAGGTATTGTGCCCCATACAAGGTCACGAATGAACTTGAGTTGTGATTCATGTGTTTGCCTCTGGTGGATGTTTGAAGTGACAACAAATAACGGGCAATTAAAAAAAAAAGAAAAAAAAAGAAAGAAAAACAAAGGACAATAACTTACTTTCTTATGTTTTTTTTGTGGATGCATAATATAAAGCACTTTTACAGAGGAAGGTTGTTTTATGCTTCAGGTTTTATGCAGGTTCACCAAAAATATACTGGGTTAAATGCATGGAAAAAAAAATATAGCAGAAATAGCAGTATAATAGTCCATTCACACATGACTCCTCTAGCCGGTGGAGATTCAATCCATTAAACCAGTTTTGTATTTGTTCTGTCATACATAAGCTTCGTGTAATGCATCCAAGCCATTTTCAGTGGACACTGGCCTTTACTCTTTTTGCTCTTTCTCAGTCTCACCTTCTTTCCTCCAATGATTTCCATTATTATAGCAGTTGGTGAATCAACACATGCCTCCAGGGTTTAGTGCAGTGTTATTCCTCGCTCTCCCTTGTCCTCCTCACTCCCCTTGTTTTTCCTTTTTTGCACTCTGTGCCTCTCTCTTTGTCTCCCTCTCTCTGTCCCCTGCTACAATTTTTCACTTCAGTGGGGAAACAGGTATAATAGAGGGAGTGTGTCAGTCTGTTTAATAAGGAATAAAGGCAGAGAGGAGAGATGAGAAAGAAAAAGGAAGGGCCCTTAGGGCTGCAAACAAGGGAATATACACACAGATACATGCACACATATTATATGCACACATACACACAAACAAACTTGCACAGACAATAAGGAGGGAACACAGAAATTCACACCAGCTTATCTCTGAGGAATTGGTTGTGAGGTGCTTCCCTATTTAATTAGAAACTTTGGTAGGAACCTCATAAATCACCACCACATAAAACTGAAGGGTCTGCAATGAATGCTTCCCGTACACACAGTGATGCACACACACGTATACACACACACAAATCTGCACAAGTCCGAAAGGTAAAGCCTTTGGTAATTCATTAATTCATGAGTTTGTGTGATCTTCAGCTTCAGTCAGTGACCCATGGATTGCTATATGCTATATAAGGTGCTATATGTAAGTTTTTCCTATTGCTACATAACCGATGTTACTTACCAGGCTAGAAGAAATGTTGTGTGTTTAGCATGGTTCTGGTGATAATGGTCGCTTGCCAAGAGATTCAGCCATTGTTGTGTTTTCAAGACAAGAGGTTAGAATACGCCCTCTGGGCAGTGCTACTTCTTCACCCTCTCATGTTGGAATAAGCTAAAATACTTGCATATAGCACCTGTTAATATTTGTGTTTGTTTTGCATATCTACCACCCCAAGTCTAGTCTGCTCTTACCACACCAGTAGAACAGCACTTCTTTCAGGAAAATCACTTGGAAAATGTGGACTTCATCAACTTTACCTTTTAAAGAAGATGTAAAATTCCCATTGAAGGATCAAATTACACAGCACTGTGATTAGACCTGAAAAAAGACTCAGTACAAGAGATAGTGTTGTGTTGAGAACCGGAGAACAAGGGTGCAGAAAGGTCACAGTGTATATGTGATTGTGAGTGCACAGGACTCTGCACATGTAGATGTATAGCCATGTGCATGTGTGTTAATGCTTGAACTCTAGGTGTGTGTGCAAGACAATGCTTGACTCTCCAGAGTTATTCTGATGGCAGTGTGTGGTAACATGATCCAGGGTGATGTCTACTCTCAGACAGTGTCTGGCTCTCAGCTCCCCATCTATTATTCACACACCTGGAAACACACACGCTGACACACACACCCACACACACACACACACACACACACACACACTCTGCCTTCTTCCCTCACATGTTACTCTTTACTGCACTTTCTTTCTCACATTTGTGGCCAAACAGCTAGAAGTTCAGGACTGTTGACTTCTTCTTCTGTATGTATGAGTGTGAGCGTGACACTGTGTATCGATGTGTCCCTTTGTGTATTTATGTATTTGTTCTTATCTCCCAGGAAACCAATCACACTTTTGAAGTCAATGAACTGCTCTGTTTGCCCTGGTAAACAAGCTGAAAATTAGTATTGACCAGTGAGAAGAGGGTGGACTGATAAGCAGGAAAAGAAAGAAACAGATATCTGCTAAAACAAAGCACAGTCTGGTGAAAAGGGACTAACGAGTTCTCAAAGTCATGCCTTCACCTTGACTAAAGTTGATCTGAGCCTGTCAGTAGGTCATTATCAGAGCTAGACATCTCTTTGGGGACCTGGCCCTTCTCCACCACCCTGGTTGGATAGGCTGCTGATTGACATTTATAGAAACAGAGCATGGTCCAATCAAGAAAAGCCTATTGAGTTAACGCTGTTAAGATGAAAGAATGCAACCCTGTTCTTGTGTTGTGAAATACAGCCTCACATAGGGGATGGATAAAGGTCGCAGTGGGGGTGTTTGCGAAGTGACCCTGTGAATGTTGATCAAAGTCTGTCACCAGATAATTACCTAAAGAGCTCATATTCATTTGAGGTTCCTGAAGAGAGCTGCTCTCTTACCTCTCTATACCTGTTCTGTGTAAAGTAGATCTAAGGTTTCCCCAATGTTGATGTTTTTGTCCTATTAATCATGACCTTAGGTTATCATAGGCCAGTGATTCTCTGTCTCCTTTGCTCATAAGACAAACAGATCCTCTACTCATTATCTTCAAAGGTTGGACAAATTGGTGATTGACATTTAAGGAAGTAGAATGTGGATTGCTGATAAAAGTGCCACTGGGTTCACTCATGTGACTCAGTAGAAGAAAGGACCATCTTGTCCTTCAGTTGTTACATATATACATGTGTGATTTCTTTTTTTTTTTTGTCTTTTGCTTTTCAGTCTTCAGTCTGAACTAAAGCAACTTACCAAATGAGCTGCCATGCACATATGCTCCCTGTGCTTTTGGCAGAGATTTTGGCTAGAAAGTTCTTCTATCTGAGGCTGCATGCCAGTTGTGGGAGGAAAGGGGGCAGTGAAATGAGGGAGCAGTGTTGTAAGAAATATACAGGTAGATAAACGGCAAGCTCACATTGGTGGTCACTAATGCAGGAAAACACAAATATATTGATATTTACCGGGACAG
Organism: Seriola lalandi dorsalis; assembly: GCF_002814215.2. Taxonomy (NCBI): domain Eukaryota; kingdom Metazoa; phylum Chordata; class Actinopteri; order Carangiformes; family Carangidae; genus Seriola; species Seriola lalandi. Next base: position 219,041 of record NW_019525441.1, on the reverse strand, counting down.
AAACTAGAAAAACCCTAAATATGTACTACTGATATATTATAGCAAAGAGGCACACTAAATAGATTCTTAAGTGAAAGGTATTAAATTTACTGGAAGAAAGAGAACGATGAAGATTCCTGTCCATTTTTTCCTCCTCAAACTCCTCCTCTTTTTCTTCTTCCCTCTGTTTCTCTAACATCAAAGCTAGCTGCCTCTTGCTCTGCCATATGTCCAGCTTCCTGCATGCTGCAGTGCTGAAAGGTCTGGACAACACACTCCCTGTCACGTGTACGCACACGTACACAAAATGCAACCCACTGAGTATAATCTCAATGTGATTATACTCAGCGGGCTGTATTTTTACAACTCACCCCGCTGCAACAGTTTGCCAGACTCACTCCTCCAAATGAACCGCATCCATAGCTCTGAGTTTGTGGACTGCTTTGTCGCCTGAAAAGACCGAGTCTTGATTCGACACAATAGGCTGATTTGATGCCCTCACTACTCCGGGGAACATGTTGACTTCATTAATGGCTCCCAAAGCCTTTTAGCTCTCACACGGTGGCCTCTGGTCACAAAATATAATGGGGTGCACACCACTCTGTCGCACAGCCACTAGGTTGCACCACTAATAGAGACACAGGTGGTGATGTGCGCTAGAATTATACCGTTGCCTCTGTGCGGTCCTTGAGGCCCAGCCAGTAGCTGCAGCAAAAGTGGCGCGGAAAGCAGCTCTTATCACTGCAGAATAACAGGGTAAGAAAGGAAAAACAGTAGAGGAAATAATTGGTTTGAAAGAGAAATGTGTAGATGGGTTTTTCTCAGCCAGGCCAGGTATTTGTCTGCACTAGATGAGGTCTGTCAGGAGATCTCTACCTGTCGCCTCTAACACCCTGCTGCGGCTTTAATGAGACAGTGAAAGAGGAATTGGATGGGGAAAGGAAAAGAATAGAGGGGTTGTAGAGAGAGGGGGACATCTTTTCTGCACAGTAAAAGTGATGGAATGATGCATATTGCAAGGAATAAATGGCAAGACTGAAAAAAAAATCAATGGACAAAGAAATGAAGTAAGACAACGATAACACAAAGGAACAACTGAGAGGAAAAAGAATAAGAGATGGAGCAGTGATGAATAAGTAATAGGAAAGGGACAATTGCCCAGAAGAAGCAATGCATTTTTTTCTCACCACTGGGTACATTACATATATGTGTGTGTGCCTTTCCCTGTCCACTTTCACATAGATTACATCATCATGTGCCAGGCCTTTTCATACTTTCTGGAAAAAATGGGGATCATCAATAACCATGTACCAACAGGCTTTGCAGGGAGAAATGAAAAAAACACATCTATCAAGTCTGCAAGGCCTCCTTCTTCTGATCACATCTGACAGTGGACAGAGTGAGGGGTTTTCAATCTAAACATACAGTTGGAGTCCAAAAGTCTGAGAGGGGAAGTGGTCTCAGACTTTTTGGACCCCACTGTATGTAAACGCTTTGAAAAGAGGGCGGACGAATGGGAGACAACATACAAAATACATTTCAGCGGCGAAGAATGGAGTCTGCCACAAACATACCAAGGAGGAGGGAGTGCAATTTTGAAAAGCACAGAAGGAAAAAAAGCAAATGAGAGAAACTGAGTTGTGAGAAGTCAAGAGGTCACAAACGTTGTCAAGATTGAACCGGCCATAAGCCTGCAGGTATTTTGGACAACCTCATGACTTACAGATTGAGACAGAACGAGAGAGAGGGAGATAGAGGGAGGGAGGGAGAGAGAGGGAAAAGAGCAGGAGGAATAGCAGAGGAGGGAAATGAGTAACAAAAGCTGAGCTGTGAGCCCCCTGCCTGGTCACAGTGCTCTAAGGCAGCTCAGCAATGATAGCAGGGGAGACCTGTCACTCACCCTTTGAAGCCATGGGGGAGATTGAGGGAGGAGAGGAGAGCAGGGCAAGAAATGAGTTAGGAAGCCTCCAGACACTTGTCCCCTTTCACGTCCAACACCATCATCCCTCACAATAACATTCTTGTCTTTCTTTTTGCCTCTATCCTTGCTTTTTCTGTCTGTCTCTCAGCAGGGGGATAAGGTTAGATTAGTAGGCCACACAGACCTGGAGGCTAACAGGTACCACACCTTTAATGCCACAACGGTCAGTCACCGAGCCAGGGGTTCCCCTGCAGCTCTGTCTGCTATAGTGTCAGATCCCAGGGGTGAGGTGGTGGAGACTGGAGTGGCACAAAAATAAGTGTAGATACTCCTGGCTCACTCACAAAATTTCAATTTTCAATTTTGTCTTCTCTGTATTTCCTTCATCTTCTCAACGTTCATCTTTCTTTTTAGTTACCGGGTATTGCCACTGCTATGACACAGCCATACTCAGGCCAGTGTTTCCTCTACATTGATTTAGCAGTGGCGGCCCGCCACTGCTAAATCATAGCCGCCACGCCTTCAAATTTCTTTTATTTTTTTATTTTTTATTTTTTTATTGTCGCAAATGCACCACCGCCATATCTCTCCACCTTCACAGCACAGCCTGTGTGATGATGAGCGCAACAGCGGGGGGAGGGGAGGGAGGGAGTGGGGTGGTTGGGGGATCCTATTGGAGTTAATTACTCGCGAGAGTGCGGCCTTGAAAGTGACGTCACGTCAGGCACCAGGTGAGAGTCAGAGAAGTGAAGTCGTGAGGAATAAGGCAGCGAATTACCGGAGAAAAGGTAGATTTATTATCCAACTCAGTGACGCTAACTTGGGTAAACTAATTGATAGCATTAAGCTAATATCTACTCGTCATTATGTATTAACTGCTGACTGCATTTTCAGATGAGCTTGTTCAGATACTTCTCTAAGAAGAGAAAGACAACAGATGAAGAAGACGCTAGTCAGGTAGCATCATAAGCCTTTTACTGACTCGTAAATGATGATGGTTAGGTAAAAAATAGTATTTTAATGTTCACACTTGTAATCAGATGTGATGTGAGTGTAAACT
>NW_019525441.1:162382-216061 GCF_002814215.2 Seriola lalandi dorsalis | reverse complement strand
CCCCCCCCCCCCCCATATGGCATGCCCCCACTGCTGAAAAAAATCCTAGAGGAAACACTGCTCAGGCCATTCACTAATACACGGTTATACGACTTTTATTTCCGAGCACCAAGTTGTGGAGGTTTTCCAGAAGTTTCTTGTAGCCTTCTGTTCCTAAACAACGTGTCCAAAATCAAACATCTGCAAGGATTTAACCTCAATAAAAACAAAATCAACAGGAGGGCCACACAGAGGTCATATTCTGCATAGTTTTGACTCTGCCAATGCAAGTCTCTGTAGTTACTTCCCTGCTAACAATGACATTTCCCTGATTTGAACCCACAAAGCACCTTCTTTCACAGCGCAGGCATTAGGGGGAAAGGCATTAATTAAAATCCTGCTGTGTAGCAGATATGCATAATCGCAAACATAAAACAGAGAATAGTGAATTAAAGCACAGAATGAGTTCAGTTCCACTCTGTGGGGTTTTTTGCCCACTCATCCTCCTATAGAGAAAGGACTCAAGCCGGAAGGAAAGAAGGAAGGAAGGGAAGGGGGGGGGGCGGCGCTTTAAAAGTGTCTTCAGTGAAGTGAATGAATATTTTACTTCCATAAAGGAAAGCAGTAAACCATGAGCCTTTGTTGTACCTTCTGGATAACTGCAAGATGTCTCCATTATAGCTTGTCATAAAACATAAAATACTATGCCAAAAGACACTGGATGTAGAATTACCATGGCATTAGTCATTCTTGTGTCACCTGCTGTACTTGTCTACACACTACATCTGTAGTGCTTTCCTTTTTGTCCAGTCTTTTTCGCAGATAGAATAAAAACACTTGTCAGGCTTTTATTGTCTGCAATAACTCCTGTTGGTGATGAATAGCAGATCATATGTGATTCTTTGCTCCAGCAGTGCAACACATGCAGCCAAGCATTCCACAGTTAGTGTGCCACATCCTCATTAATACCCTCAGATTAATGTCAAATCATCCACACTCCCCCACTAGTTTTGCACCAGTCCATCTTGCCTGGAGCTATATATTGAGGCACTGAATGTGGAAGTGGAGGGTTTGTTCCGGCATTGATTGACACTCAGAGATGGATCCAGTCCGCCTCCTAGCCTCCTTTTCTTCTGTTATTCTTTCTACCCCCCTCACCCCCTCTTTTCTCTCTGTCTGCCATATGTTTCAGTGAGCTGGACAGATTTGGGCAATCAGACAGCCACCATTGTATTGCTGTCGGTATGAATAGAATGCGTGGAGAGACACATTGCCATTATGTAGTGACGATACGTTGTTTCTTTTCTTCCTGTCTCTTTCACAGTTTATGTTCCCTCGGTTGTTTCTGTCTGTCTGGCTGTCCCTCTTTCTGAGCTCTTATTGCCTGTCCTGCCTTGCCTGGTTGAATACCTAACACACACTTTGGTTTGAAAAAGAGGGTTGAATCCTAACCCAAGTGTGGCAGGTTGAGTTACAGTGGTATTTGGCATGTTGCTGTGCTGATGCAGATCCAAAATGTTTCTGATTGATATCTTGAACTGGCTAAGGACCCAAGGGTTTAAGGAGGAGACCCCAGGAGAGACCCCCATGTCCATATTTCTACTCTGGTATGCTTAAATGTCACTGAAATAAGTCAACTCCAATAAACAGTATTAGGGAAAAGCAACAGAAGAAGATTCGCAGCAGTTAAACTCAAAAATCTACCCATTTAGAAAATGTAAATAAAAGTGAATGCACACAAAGTGTCTGTCATCATTCATTTCTTTATGAAGCTAATGTCATGCTCTGCTATGGTAGGTATGGTAGGTCAAAAATAATATGTGTTGTATTAGATAATTAGATTAGATAATTAATACAACATATATTTTTTGTTTTCAGTTTAGCATTACGTACCGCAATTACTGGGCTTAGCATCAAAGTTGGTCAATTAGAATCAACGCTACCAATATACTACAAGACTAGTTGTTACCTTTAAAAGTATTTTAACTGCATTTTGGAACCAAGTGGATTAATATTTACTGTACAAGACATATGTGGATATCCAGCAGATAAAGGTTCATGACCCCTGTTGGCAATAGAAATGCTGGCACTGACTTTGATTTGCCCAAGGGCACGTTTCTGAGGATTGGTGGAATTCCTCACACAAATATTGTGGTGATTTAAGTTTCCCAGCATGCTGTGTGACTTTGGATGACATTCTGCTCCAGCCCACTCACCTCACTGTGGTTGCATGGCTCATGTCTGAGCATAGCGATACTTTAGTCAGCAGCTTATTCTGGCTTCCACCAGCAGCATGTTGGTCATGGTGTGTGTTCCAGCCATGGTGTGTTAGTGTGTGTTTGCCATGCTTACCAGACTGCAACTCTGTGTGACTAGCCTTCCTTTTGCCACCCCAAAATCTATGCCATATGAGGCAAGGACACAATTCTCCGATCACTTCCACCATGCACATAGTTCCCCTATTTCAGCTGTTGTATGTTTTAGGAAGTACACATTCAATGTGTAATTTCCCCAATGTGTTGTTGTCCACAGGGGGTAGTTCTGTCTTTGTATATCCTGCCACAACTATCACCTGCACTAACACTAATGCAGCAGTTTTTTATGCCTCCTGAGGATTGACTGGACTCCCCCTAAAATGTGGACAATCCATCTCACCACTTGATGTAAAGTAGTTTCTGCATAATGGCACAACAGCTCAATGAGATTATCCAAAATCAATAGAAGTGCTCAGATGTTCAACCAGGAGTACTGAATTTCAATGGGTAATTTTCACTGGAAGAAAGTTCCTTGAGGGGCAACAACATTATTGACCTGGATGTCTTTTGGACTCAACCACTGACAAAATAACAATCCATGTTTTGACATTCTAGTAATTTGAGATTGGTATGTAGCTTGATACATTTCTGCATCTTTGTCAGTGTACATCCTATTGATTTTATTGTACAATATAACACAAACAGTTTTAGCACAGTGTAAAACACCGTATTTTCATTGAGAGAGATAATCCAGGATTACATTTTTACCTGCCACAAACTGGATTCCATGCAGAGTCAGAGGAAGTGCAGTGCTGTACCTTCCGTTTGCTTTTGTGGTGTACAGTGCCAGTACGAGGAAGCAGAAAGAGGGTTCTCCTGTGGTTTTCACACCGGAATGGTTTCCCTGTCTGTATCACACCTTCTGCTAGCTGTTAGCCCCATGGAGAGAGAGAGGTAGTCACTTTGGGCACATTATTCTTCATTGACAGATTCAAGGCAGAAAATACCATCTGCCTATGAGGTGTGATTTCTTTTTCTCCACACTGTAACACTGCAAATGTTTTATAAGTGTATCTACAGTTGTCAGTATTTCAGTATGTCAGTATAACCTATTCTGCTATACTTTAATGGTAGAGCTCCAGAAAACAAAGGATAGTCAGTCACTGCTCTTGGAAGGTCTGAATAAGTTTAAAAACACTCCATAAATATTTTATTTATTCTGAATGTCTGAATGTTTGTGTTTTTGTGAGAGTAAAGATACCTATGCACCTCAGGTATCTAGACTTTTTCTTTTTTCTTTTTTTTTTTTTTTTTTACTGCAGAAGCCACTGTCTTTACCTGTGTATTCATTGATAGTACTGGTGTAGGTATCTGTCACAGCCACTAGGGGGATACAGTTTTTGACCAGGGTGGTCTCTATATGATTAGCGATATAGCGTAGATCTCTTCCACAGATGCACACACATACGGATCCCGACTCACACAGAGCTGCTGAAGCAATATTTACAACACACATTTTGCAGGGCTGAGGAAGTGTGCTCTATGAGTCAAAAGTGCCAGTAACTCTCCTCACTCTCCCCAGAGTGTCCCTCATTACCATATGAGTCGCTCCAGCCAGACTGCCTCTGCTTGTGTGTGCGTGTGTAAGTGTGTGAAAGAAAGAGAGTGAAATGCCAGTGTTTTCCATGCATGGAAGTGCTCGTGTGAACACACACATTAGTATGTGTGCATTTATGTGTGGGTCCAATGCATCTCTCACCTTACCACTACTCTGAGGCAGAATGAAGTCTGTCTGGCACTGGATGTCTATTGTGTAGTGCTAATGTGATAGCAGAGATTAGCATTGTAATCCATTTAGCATAGAGCAGCTAATCCACTTTATTACTGTTGAAAAGGAATCAGATAATATTGGCTAGCACCACTGTAGCTGCCTTAATGATTTTCAGCTGATGAAAAAATTACTTAAAGATATATTAATAATTACTGTTGCCGACAATGAAACTAGGATTAGTCATTTCATAACAAATCAGAATCATTAGCTTTAGCCTTTCAACAAGGGAATTAAGGTATTGCTTGTGTTCCGTCAATGCTGAGTAGGCTTTTTGTTTGTGGGTGGTGTGTGTCTTTGTAGTAAAAAAAAATCATGCACTAGATGTTTATTTTCATTTGACTGTAGAGAACCCCACAAACTGTAAGTCGACATTTTGGAGGATTATTCTTTTTAAAGTGCAGAGTTTAATACCAGGGGAGATGGAGTCTGCTGTAACTGTTTAAAATATATAAGCCCAGGGTGAACCTGCTGTGTTGATAAAACAAAAATAATAGGGTAAATTTACTATTAAATACTTTATATGTGCCAATTATTGTACAAACAAGTCCACTGGCCTTTGATTTAAATTGGTCTTTCTCCCTTGTTCCCCTCCAGTCCCAGTGTGACTAAACCAGCCAGTGTTGCATGCTTGCGGACATGCTGTGTGTTCCCTGGTGGCTCATTTGTTTTGTTGGTGGTCAGATTGAGGGATAATATACAGGAGCTTCCCCTTGAAGCCCCTCAGCTCCCCGGCGACTGTGGATCTGTCCCAACACAATAAAACTCTATATTCAGCCACTGCCATAGACTGTCTGCCCTTTAACTCTGCTCAGCAATTGGCTCCACACTTTTCTCATATTCGGCGAGTGTAAGCCGATACACACACATCTTCACATACATGCAAATACACAGACATGCTGTGTACTGTGCACATACGCGCAGCGCCTCAAATTAACTCACCCAATTGGGCAGATTAGATAACCCCACCTGCTGAATCTGGCCCTCGCTCGTGTGGAGGATTCTTTCTTCCTACCTCCCTCTCTTCTTACTCAATCTCCTATTTGCCTTCTGTTCTTTTCTTTGCAGCTGACCCTAGTGCATACAATAGTTCCCAGTGAAAGTGTGTAAGGCTTTGATACACAGAACTCAAGGTCCTTTGAGATCAAGATCACTACACAAGCCAAGCAGGAGGCAGAGTGAGAGAGGAAGAATGAGTGAGAAACAAAGGAGGAGGGAGAGCAGGGTGAAATCAGGGTGAAAGATAGTGCCTGCTTAAAGAAATGTCATGTTGTGAAACTGGATATAAGAATAACAGCAGGAGGAGGGCAGGACTTAAACTGCAGTCAGTGTACTTGCGTTTCTTTCTTTACTATACAGTAGTTGATTGTCTGAGCCAAAGACAAAGAAAAGTTGGAGTGTAGAGGAGCAGTTGATTCTTTGGTTTCTGTTATGATGCTGTCATAGAAATGTGTCAAAACACTTAGGTAGCAAAAGGTAGCCATGTCTGACTTACTTCCTCCGCATCTTCGCCTCTCAAACCGGAACTAGTCTCACCTCAGGCAACACGATGCAGCAGTAGGTTTTATAGTTAAGATGAGCTAGCTGTAGGTTGCTGATCAATGAACTTGTAACCTTTTGTGGGAAAGTCCCTTCTTTACATGCTCATGTTGTGTATAAAGTTGGACTAAAGACTGGACTAAACTGACAGAAAGACAGATCATTGTCATTGTCCTTTGTTACACAGATTTCCACCACAATGCAGAATCAAGTCAGTCACTTACTATAAAGAACGTACATAGTGTTTCTGTCCTGTTTCGTAAAAACTGACATTCATCCCAAATAAAATGTTGAGAGACAAAGAGTGCAACTTTATAACCCACGGCACATACAAAAGCTATGTATTTTTGTAACAATAAATCTTAGAAAGTATGGCTTAAATAACACATAAATCCCCTCCAATAATTTTCACCCAGTCCCAAACAAAGACAACAAGTTCTGTTTTCAGTGGGGACAGCACCATTTTACCAAAGGGTTCAGTTTATCTACTTAGAACAGTTGAGGCTTCTTGACCTTAAAGAGACTTTAGCTTTAGGCGGGGCCAGCAGAAAGGTATTTTTAATGATATGCTGACAGAGGGAACACACAGAGTATGGTGTCATCGGTGTATTATAATTAATCATGAAGTGACTCACCTGTCGGCACAGCCATCTGCTTCCTGTCCAATTATCTCCAGTTTGTGCCTTTTACTTGTGAACCCTTACGTGCTGAAGAGCACAAAAAACCACCAAGAGTCATCACAACTTTAACAAGACTTGCTTCACACCTGTCTGCAAGCCCACACAGGCCTGTGTACATATGTGAATGTGGGAGTGTGTATTCTACCAGGTGCTGAAAGTTGCTTGGGTAGGTAGGTGTCAGACCTGTGTGTTACCGGGAAGTTACAGCCAGAGGACCTGATTTAGAAAGGATCATTTGGAACACACCCCGTGCGTGTGCGCGTGTGTGTGTGTGTGTGTGTGTGTGTGTGTGTGTGTGTGTGCGTGCGTGCGTGCGTGCGTGCAAGAGAGAGAGAGGAACTAAGTAAGCAGATGTTCAGGCACAACCCAGAACATTTCTTTCACACCACTATGTGTGTGTGGGGCTAGTTCAATCCACTTTCTGCTGAGTAAACACACCTAGGGGCCCCACAGACCACACCTCTTGCCCAGATGCCTAATTACCATAATCACTTTTGAATGGCTGAAACAGTGATAGAGAAAGATGAGCTTCTCCCATACAGCACTGAAAGTCGTGACGTATGGGAAAATCCTCAGGCAGAATGTGGTAGATGGGCAATTTTGCCAATAATAATGTCCAAAAGTACCTTTTTAATGAGACCTCGCTTCCTAATTACACACCTTGTTGTTCTAGACACCACCCTTGTTCCATTGTCAAGTCATTCCCTGTGAAAGGCAATATTACTCTCTCTCTCACTGTTTCTTCTGTTTTTTTTTTTATCTCATACGTTCTTTATTTACAGGTTATATTTTCAGCCCTTTCATCTACATTGTTTATTTGATTATACAGTAACTAACGAACGATGAAGAAAAATATTTACATTGAAGATACTGTGAAAGAAAATTGTTAAAAAGTAGGTATTACTGGCTTCTCTGTGCTCTTCACTACTTCTGCGATAGCGCTGGTAACACAGTGTCTTGGCAGTTGTTGAATTAAAAAATCCAAACCAAATGTGAAAATGTCACTGATCCTGACCAAGGCACTTTACCCCCACCATATCAGATGCTAAATCAATAAAGTTAAAATATTAACTTGAATATTGAATATATTTAAGTAATTCATAATGTGCTTCTCTGCTTTTCCAGATCCGGGTAGACGGCTCCTCTCGTGCCCTGCAGTATGAGACGGTGCAGGCGGTGGAGAGTGGACCCATCCTCAGAGACATGGCCTTCTCTTCTGACCACCACTACCTCTATGTCATGTCAGAGACCCAGGTCAGACACGCACACACACACACACACACACATACATATCAGAAGTCCCCCCTGCTGACTCAATATCATTACCACAGGCGTTTATCATTTTCTTATGTCAGAGGGTAGAATAACCTTTGGTGTAGCATAGAGGATTTCATTACAGCCTGGCAGGAGGAGAGAAAGGGATTGGATGGACTGTTGGATGCTATGACCATGTCTTTTTATAGAAACACACTGAGGGTAGAGCTGGAGTGAATAAATGTGTTGAATTATAGGGAGAGAGTAGAGTGGTCTTAGTCCACTTGTATGTATGTGTGTATGTGTGTGTGTGTGTGTGTGTGTGTGTGTGTGTGTGTGTGTGTGTGTGTGCGTGTGCGCGCGCGCGTGCGTGCGTGCATGCATGCATGCGTGTATGTGTGTATGTCTGAGCACAGACAGATACACACACACACACACACAGACACACACAATCTCTCTTAGTACCTTTGATGACATGGAATGTGGCGCGAAATAGCAGCACTCTTTGTAATGGACACAGACAGAGAGAGACTGTGAACACCTCTATCAGAGGCAAAACCTCGCTAAAATAGCTCCATGGAAAGTACGTAACACACATGCTGTGCTCACATAAATGCACACACACTCCTATGACTCACCATGTTAGGTATTCACTTCCTCTTTATGTCACACACAAAAAGACACACAGTCACATGTCTGTATTTACATTATGTTCTAAACATGTACAGTAGGAATTTATGTGGTGGAATGATGACTTGTGTGTATGTCGAGCTAAACATTAGGTTAAAAAGTGCAGGCCACTTTTTTCAGAGGTAAAGTGACTGATTCTTCAACACAGAAACTGTAAACACACAAACTTTTCCTATTAAACACAATCATTCTCTTTCTGGCACAGCACTGTGTAAGTCACTGAGGCCAGATCAGACCCCATGGTGCATCCCTTTTTCTTTTCAGTTCACTTTAGCTCTGTTCATTGTCCATTATTAATGCCAATGTTAGAAATAATATTGCAAAAGCTCTGAAGAAGAGATAATATGCATATCATTTTCTCTCTCCCTCCTCTTTATCTCCTGCCACCCATAATCACAGAGGGCCGCTGCTGTTTTGTTGGCAGCGATAGCCTAGTTACCCCTGTATATTGTCTGCAGCTTCCAGAGGATTATAGACCTCTTTGGCACCATCAAAGTGTCAGTATTTACTAATGTGTAGTGCAGTTTGTCTGCGCAAATGTGTGCCCATTTTAAGTGCCCAGATTATCCTGATAACATTTTAAATATCAGACAGACAGTGAGTTGAAGGTGCCCTTTCAAATACAGCTCTCATTGCCTCTCCTGAGGTCTCAGTCAGTCCATCTGCACAGAGAGAGAGAGCGAGGAAAAGGGAGGGAGAGACACAAGTGAGGAGAATAAAGATATTTAGGATGCCATTTTGTCATGGCATCCACTTACCACTCTTTTGTGCAAATCTGTTAACCAGCAATGCGAGAATTTGGCTTTTTTTTCTCATTTGTATTGCAATGCGTCTAATTGGGTTTACAAAAGATATTACAGAATAACAAATTAATTATTAGGAACACTTAATTTCCATTTTTCCCCACTATGTGTGTGAGGCGTTTGTAGTAATTAGTCTATTAGCCTAGTTAGAGGGCTGACCTCCACTAACTGTTTAGGAGGAACATCTGGGAATTATCATTCACACAAATATAGAAAGCATTTAATGAACACAACACATATACACACAGAACACACAGAAACATGTTCTAAATTTTAGTGCCCAAACAGACAGACACACACACACACACACACACACACAAACTCATTAATTTAGTGCTAAATGGTTTACAAAACGAGATAAATGTAGTGAATGAATAAAACACCAATCCATTATAACCCATCATAATGTTGTTTAATAATGATGTGTTTTTAGTAATCAAAACATTCCTGCTAGGTGTTGAAAGACCGATAACTGATAAATAATTGTTCCCACAGTTAATCAGTTAATTTGACTGATGTTGTTATTTTTCTAAATAACTATGATACCATCATGTGTCTTTGTGCCAGTTCTTCATGCAGATTCAAACAGCTGATAAACACTACTTTATAACTGCTAGTGCCTGGTTCATTTAAATCAGACAAAACAGATTTTATTGAATATCAAAGAGGGTCACAGAATATTCTAGAAATGCAAAGTTATCTTGAATATCTTGCGTTTGCTTTTTGTTAACCTCATACAGGCAGCCAAGTTGAAAGGTCACACTGTGGTCACTCTTCATGCAGGAGTTTTGAAACACGGTGCAGTGCTGCTTGCTGGATCACTGCGGTGGTTTAGAATAACAGCTTGCACACACACACGCGCACATTCCCAATTCCCAGCGGTGGCAAATGCTATTAAAGCAGCCCGAGCCGGTCGATAGCAGAAGGCCACCTGCTGTTTCTGGGGCCTGGGACCCAGACATTCGGAGAGAGAGAGATTGTGATAGATGGAAGGAGGAGAAAATACAGAGAGAGCAAACACAGGAGAGAGAGAGAGAGAGAGAGAGAGAGAGAGAGGAGCAGGGGGCCCACAACAGGAGGCTGAGAAGAACAGAGTCTCCCCTGCAGGCTGGTGATGCCAGGCCAGGGGCTGACCAATAGAAGGACATCCTGCCTGGCTGGACTGAAGGCCTTCTTTAGTTCAGTGTTAGAGTCCAGTATATATCAAGGGATAGACACAAGGCAAAAGGAAAAAACTGAGTAATTATGTAGTCATTATAAGTAAGATGCAGATTGCATTTTGTTTCTGTGTTTTTGTTTGTATATGGATAGATGGTTTTGCAAGTGTTCACACTTCAAATAATTCCTGCAAAATAAGTGTTGGTTAGTCATATTTCTGATCGCTGGAGAAAGTGGTGAAGACATCTTGAACAAACTTGAGAAATGGCTCCGTAATCTTCTCTTTTTCATTAACACTAAACAAATGCAAATCTTGTCCTCACTGCAATCATCCCTCTTTATCACAAAATCAATTAAAGAAAGTAAACATAATTACTTGAGCTATATAATGATTGCCTGGCTCAGTCAGTTTTTTCGTATCAGTGGACAAATATGTATTCTGTGATCTAGATGGCAAAGTAATTTTCAGCGCAAACTTTGGTATCCTCACTCTCCGTCACAAAGCAAAAGAATGTAAATACGGTAACTTAGGGTGTATAATGACAACACAGTGTGATAATGTTCCACACATTCTTCCAGTGTTGTGTTAGTGCTACGAATATCGACTATAATCAATTATAAATGATTTACAATGTGGCACAACTAATGGAACACCTTGACAGTGTAGTATGGACCCAGCTTCAGGGATGGGGCATCATGCTGAGTCACACTGCACCCTGCTTGTCTCTGTCACATTATACACTCATTAGGGAAGGAAGCTAGCCAAACATACACACACGCAGAATTGTATTCTGTAACAAATATGCTAGAGATTGTCTAGCATATGTATTGTATTTTCCTCTAATACATTCTCTCAGCCTTTATTTCATTTTCCTTCTATCCTTGCAACCTCTTTTTTGCTTTCTCTCCTCTATCCTGTGACTGTGTCGTCTTTGTTTGGTTTGTTTTTCTTTCAGGATTATAGATTTTTGCTCCCGCAACCCGTATTCATTTCTAAGGGGATTTGTAAAGCAAATGAGGATTCAGCCTTTTGTGTCTCTTACTCCTCTCTCCTCATCTCCTTTCTCTCTATCTTTATTTCATTTCTAACCCTCTCTTACTACCCATTGTTATTTTTACCCCATGCCATCCCCCAGTTCTCCATTCCTTCATTTTTTTTTTAACCATTCCTCAGTACAAGAGTAATCTGTCATCCCTACCCTCTCATTAATCCAGTGATTGGTTGTCCTCTAATTGGATCCTTCTCTCTCTTTCTCTCTCTCTCTCTCTCTCTCTCTCTCTCTCTCTCTCACTTGTACACACATTGTCTCTCTCACACACACACACACACACACACGTGCGTGTCATCTTATTAGTGGGTTTAATAGATGTTCTGGTATAAAGAGGACAGTCAGATTATAGAATGGGCTGTGATTATGGATGTTAGGGTTGCGCTCTGAGTGACAGGGACAGGTCAATTCCACTAACATGAGCCGCTAGTGTAGCTCAGTAGTATGCTACTATCCTGTTAACACTGGTTCATCTGTCAACTACAATGAGGACATCTGGAGTGAATGAGATGGTGTCAGTGGAGGTTGGGTTGGGGGGGGGGGTCATTTCAGCATTTATTCAGTATGTAAATTAAGAGTACAAGTTACACACTAACAGAGGCTTCAGTTTTAATAAGTGCTATGAACCTGTTGTAGAGAAAAAACAGGTGATGAACAGTTATTGAGGTCAACAATGGAGTGGGAAGTTAGCTCAAAGGTTATTGCATGAGTTGGAGCACATGAATAACTTATGGTACTGTTTTAGCGTACAGGTTCTTTCTTGTCCATGTGTATAAATAAGATTAAATAAAGCTTGTCATTCCAAAGCAGGAAACATGAATAGAAAAAAAGATCTCGAAGACACTGACTTTCCCTTCCACACCTCCAGGACACATATGAGAAGAACTGCTTCCACAAAGCTCTCAGCATTTTCAAAGACTCCTCATTGTATCTTGCCTTTACGTCAAATGTATGTTGACTTGCACTGGACTCTGTACAGATGACGTTTCGTTCAATTATGTGTGAACTCATGTGTGGTTGAGTCACAAATAACTAGAACTTGAAATAAGTCACAATCAACCGGATTACTGTTGTGTAACCAACTTTAAGATAGACTTATTTCACTTGTTACATCTCATTTTATGCATCAAGAGGAAAGAAAAGCAGTTGCTAAATCAATTAAAGATATTTTAGTTGACATTGAGGCATCCGGTTGCAATAAATCCTACAAGCCTCCCCTTGATGGCTTTTGTGGCCTTTTTTTATGGCTTTGAAATACACAGCACTGTGATTCTGCATAACTAGATATACATGCTGGAATCCCTAACACCACATATTTTGCTCAACTGTTCATTTAAAATTCTATCAGTGAAATGGGATAAAAACAACTTCTGTTTGTGCCGTGTGAAGATGAGTTTGATAGTACATTACTCAGCAGCTGGCTGTGCTGAGACTTGACATGGGTTCCAGGGCATTTGAAAGCAGTTCAAGCTGTTTTTGTTGTGTCTTAGTCATTCAATCCATCCTGCAGTGTTCCACAGTCATATCATTACCCTCCAGCAACCAAGGAAACATATTAACTTTCCCTGCCAGCAGCTGTTAGCAGTTAGTCAGTGGTTAGTTCTGTCAGGTATAGTGCTGCGTGGTTTTCTTGCCAAAGTATTTTTACACACTAACATACGTAAATATATATATATATATGTATATTACACTGTGACTTTTACATTCCACATATAAACTGTTGCTGGAAAGTGCTGCAACTGCCACACTCGTGGTGCTGAATTATTAATATTCAGCGTAGCAAATGCAGATCTGTAAGTGTGAATTATTGAATATGTGTACTATAGTGGGGTGAGATCGTTCAAAGTCAAGTGCTTTTTTTCTGTTTTGAACCCCCACTAGGGAAATCCGACAAGCCAATTTGTGGAAGTATCGCGTCTTCGCATCTCATCAAAGATGTTTAATACCAGCATCCTTTAATTTCTATCAGCGGGAAACTTTTCAGCGCATCCCTTACAGTGTGGCTTCCTCACCCTTCTGGTGCGTGGCTGTGAGTTATAAAGGTGTTTAGATGTGCATATTATGTTGCGTCCCGGTTTAGCTGCAGGCTGCTGTGGTCTAACAAGGCAAGTGAACAGATCTGATATGTTGCAGCCATTGTTGCCTGACACACTTCTGAAAAATGTCAACGAAGTGGGGCAGACAAGGTTGGAGCGAACTCTTGGCTCACTCAAAGTCCCTTTTGAAGTTTTACCTTTGTGTTCTCTTTCTCTTTCTCTCCCTTGTTCTCTCTCTCTGTTTCTCGTTATATTTCTCAATCTTGTATTCCTGTCTCTTTCCCTTCTGCAGATAGTTGTGAATCTGCAAACCCATTACACTATAATACTTTATAAAGGTTTGTCATTAATGTGAGTCATCATCAGCCTCTTCTGTCACTGTTTTGGTTAGTGGAAACAGTCCAAACTGTGCACCAGGCTATGCCCCAGCCAATGGGAGAAATGGAATTGCAAACTAAATTCAAATCTTGTTTCTGCACCCGGGGGTCAACCTTCACCCCACACCCTAAATGCACTTTACATTAATGTCCATCATGTCCTAAGCATGGCTCTAGCACTGAGGACTGACAGTGTGATAAGACAACATTAGCATGTGCTGTGTGGATTTATTGTTACTGAGCTTAGCATGCTTCTGCTTTTGGCTGCTTATTTGGTAAGCATAGAAATACCAAAGATGACAGATGGTAAAAACATATCAGAGTATGCCTCATGCAGGAAACTCTAATTTGCAAACGATTAGTAAACTGCCTCATGCTTGTTTAACTGTTTTTTTTCTTTGTGTATGGGGGGCCTTACCCTCTTTGGAATAGAAAGATAAGTGAAAATGATTGATTGTATCCAACTCGTTTGTCATGCGCTGACAATCCTGACAGCGCAATGGATGGCTTTCTCATTTGACCTCTGCGAACGTCAAATGAAAACAATATTGCACTTGCAGCCACCGGCCACCTCTGCTAACTGAGTTTATGATATAATACCGTTGGTTGGTGGTTGACGGATTGAGTGGTGCGTCGGCTGTGACGAGGCAGTGGGTTGTTGATGTGTCCCTCGCTTCATCTGACTCCCACGTCAATCTCTCCTCCATCCAGCTGGATAGGAGAGAGGTGGGACACATGAGAACAAGAGGGAGAGAGAGAGAGAGAGAGAGAGAGACCAGCAAAGGAAAGTATAAATGACAGATTGAATGAATATCTGGTGTTAGATAGAGAAGAGGAGAAGAGACAGACCAGAATTTATGAGGTGAAGTTAAGAAGAAACAGATTGTTTTACCATTCATAATAACTAAACACAGACATTGCTCTGGTTTCAGCTCTTTCTGTAGTTGTTCAGTTGGATTAAGATGAGGACTCACAGCAACCACCTCAGAACGCTCCATTGTTCTCTTCTCATCCATTCTCAGATGCTTTTAGACGTATGTTTTGGGTCATTATCCTGTTGGAAGCGCCATGACCTGTCACTGAATCAGAGGTCTCTGACACTGGGCAGTATGTTTCGCTTCAGAATGCCTTGAAATTATTATTTCATTGTGCGCTCCACAGATTCAAGAGACCCTGTACCAGACTCAGCCAAGCAACCCCATAACATAACTGAGTCTCTTCTATGTGGGAATGATGTTCTTTTCTTTAAAAGTTTCATTTTTTTCTTTTGTTAACAATGAGCTGATTAAAACCATGTTTCCGTTCAATGTGGGGTCAGTTTTCCTGAAGCGACTGCAAGGAGGTTGGCTACGGTCCCATAGACTTTAAACGTCTTATTAGCAACTGTGGTCACAGGAACATCAAGCTGCTTGGAGATGGTCTTTTAGCTTTTGCTTTGACCATGGCAGCCACAATTATTTTCTTCACCTCCTCAGAAAACTCGATTCTTTTTTTCTTTTTTTTTGTGTGCAGTGTGGTGTACACAGTGATACCGAACAGCACAATGAGTACTGCCATGGACATCATGCTCCGTGCAGCCTTGCACCATGATTTGTGTGAGATAGACTCATGAACAGGGATGTTAACCAGCTCCAATGCCTCCTTCAAGCCTTTAGCTGTTACTCTGGACTTCATTTTTAACTCACTGATCATTCTGTGCATTTGGAGTCATCTTAGCCAGACACCCACTTCTAGGGAGAGTAGCCACAGAACTAAATTGTCTCCATTTATAGACAGTTTGTCCGACTGTGGACTGATGAAACTCTTTGAAATCGCTTTATAACCATTTCAGCTTTATGCAAGTCAAGTATGGACAAGAATAATACAATCATTCCTGCATTATTAGTTAAAATAGATGTTTGTTTGTTATTGTAACTTAGATGAAACATGTTTTCATAAATGCAGATTATTACAAGGAGTTCCCTTATTTTTTTCTGCACCATGGTATGGTTGGTTATTGGTTGAAGTTTTCAGAGCTGCTTCCATTTGTAAAACATGCTGTCATGACGGCAGCAAGTCAAAACTGATTTGTCTCCATTGTCATGTATGTGAATAATTATTTCACTGTATCAGACTTAATGATTGTAGCTGACTTGCTTGGAGTCATCAGTGAAACTTGAGGGTATTTAATTGGAGATAACAACTGTAAGCAGCATTATAATGTATCTTAACACGTGCACACCATTGCCAACCTACAATGTGTTACTAAAATGACCAAATAACACTAGATTACATTACATTACATACACTTAAGCGAATCATTTCACATGAAAGTCTGCTTCCCCACCAATAGTAATGATACACTGCCAGCAGTGCAGCAGAGAAGGAGAAAAAGACAAAGCTAGCCGGGGGGAAGAAGAGAAAAGATAAGAGAAGTTCAGTGTGCCCTACAGGCTGTAAAGCAGGATTGGACTATCACTTTAATTTCCCTCTCTCTGTTCATTTGGAGTGGTGAAGTTTGGCTGCAGGTGGAATCCCTGTTTAATTACAAGTGGAGGGGGCAGGAAAAGAGTAGGATAAAGAGAGGAATAAAGATGAGGCAGAAGAATTAGTTGATAATAAAAGTCTGTGCAGATTTAATAAATGATCACTTTCCCACTGCAGGTTGACTCAAAGGCCCCTGGCATTATGTAAGGAGGAGGGGAGACAGAGAAAAGATGGAGAGAGGAAAGAAAAACAAAGTCAAGCTTCATAAACTCTGTCTCAGTGTAGCGATGAAGATCTTAAAGAGGAAATAATGAATGCACTTAGAGAGAAGACTCTTCCACCCTCTCTCCCTTTGACACTCATGCCCTACACATACAATAGACACACACACACACACACACACAGACACTTACTGTATATACACTGTATATATAATTGAATGCCATTGTGCCATCACAGTAAATGATCAAGTACGTCTTCATCTCTCTCCCCACACATTAAGGCATCAAGTACCCCTGTGATCTCTGCCTTTTTTAAAAGCATGATTATATTCAGCAGCTTCCATCTCTCCCTATTGTGAAAAGAGGGAGAGTGCAGGGTGTAATGCCTGTCATTTGCTCACCTGAAACAGGAGGGAATTAGAAATGCCATGCACCCCATCCTTTGTATTTATCCCTGCTGATATGATAGCGCAGCCATAGTGAAGAGACACTGAGGCGTAATGGTTGCCTCTCTGGCAAAGCCCACGAAGAAGATAGCATGAAATGAATGTGATATCGAGATGAGAGAGACAAGGGGTGCATTGGGTCGTTTAGCCACCAAATCCCTCAATTTTTTGATAAAAGAGGGGACAAAAGTGTTGTCTGCTTGAGTGTGTGAATGTGTGTGTCTGTGTGTGTGTGTGTGTGTGTGTGTGTGAGAGAGAGAGGGAGCTCCTGATAGCGAACAGAGGCTCTGGAGATGATGAATGTATGATCTTATACACCTCAGAGCATCTGAGTGACAGAGAAAGACAGACAGACAGAGACAGAGGGAGAATGAATGATATCAGGATGCAGGCTCTGGAACAGAGGACTCACATTGGCACCCATCGCTTCTGCAAGGCTCTGAATGTGGTGTGTGTTTGTCTTTGTGCGTGTGCGTTTTATCTGTTGAGAAAACCATTTCCCCAGTTGCAGGCATCTGAGGCCTCGATAGGCATCAGGAGGTCCCTTCCATTCTACAAAGTCTAAATCCGAGTGTGTTTTTGTATACAGTATGTGTGTACATGTGGGTGGTGTGTGTGTACTGGCATATCTTCCACCGATGAAGTGTTAAATTATAAAGCGTTCAGATATGGTGGCATTGTTTGCTACAGTTCTGTCTGGGTGCTTAGCTTTTATGGCAGATCACAAGGTGACAAACCACTCGATGTGGTGACATGGTTACGTAGATTACATAAACGCACACACACGTGCACACAGGGAGATTGTGGTTTCATAGACTCTCATGATAAGACTTTGGCAGCTGAAATCCCTCCATAGGCTAATACAATGGCTTTTCTCTTCAGTGACTAATAGGTTATTTAGCCGGCAGTGGTGGATCTGAGGAGGAGGAACAGGCTCAGTGGAGAGTGACAGGAAGGGAGAGAATCTATCATGTGAGATGCAATGAGGATCATTGAGTTTGATCATGTGCTCACACACTTGCACCACTATCTCTGTGATTCCATCTCAAACTCATTCCCTTTATCTACCTAATGCAAATACGCCTGTACACAGTAGGGAGGGCAAAACATACCTGCGGATTTTTTTTTACCAAAGCACACACACAAATGCTTAACACACAAAGATGCGCTTCTATTGTTTCTAATCCGTAATAGCATGCATGATTCCTCCTGACTTTGGCAAGGATATACACTTCAGCTGAATTCATTCAGCTGTGTGTGAATCTGTGTCAGTGTGTGTGTGCATGCGCACATGACTACTGGAGTATGCTATTTATAGTTCTAGGAGAGATGCATGGAAGACACATAAATGTAGAGAGCAAGAAAGAGAATGATGTAGTGGTGTGTTTTCAGAGTATCTCCACTGTGTCAGAGTCTGACTTCAATGACAATATGTACGTCTTTGTGGTTCTTGTGCATCTGTGTTCACACAAGTTGAAATATGACTTCCACAGTCAGTGTGTGCAAAATTGGAGCATTGACGTGTTTTTATTTGAGAGAGAGAGAGAGAGAGAGAGAGAGAGAGAGAGAGAGAGAGAGAGAGAGAGAGAGAGAGAGAGAGGCTGTCAGGCAGAGATGTACTGTGTGATAGTCTGTGTCCAACAGAGAGAAGTGCCGTCAGTGCCAGGCTGTGCTTTAGAGATACCACTGCGCATAGGCATTTCTGATCTCTCGTTACATCAGTCATGCCCTACATTGGATGGTTTAATTATGGTCCTTTTCATACCCTTAAATATGGAATTTAGTCCGTAAAATGTGCTGCAAAGAGATGTATAATTGCGTCACTTATGTCCGGAGGTACAAAAAGAGACTAGTATGCAAAAGAATTTGATCCTCAGAATCTGCTGGAGGTGGTGCACTGTCAGGTGAACTTACCTCAGTTCCCATTATCCATCCATCTCCAGCAAGCTTTACTGGTGCTGATCCCATGCTCTGACCTCTGACTTACGGTTTTGTATGTACAGTTAGCAAACACTTTATCAGGAGCACCATACTGATACTGGGCAGGACCTCCCTTTGCTCTCTCCTCATCGCATGAATTCCACAAGATGATGGAAAAATTGAACAGAATTTCAGAATTTCCCTGCAGGGTTTACTTTTGTTCGATTCCATAAGAAATAACTGGGGATGGATTTGTCACTGAAAAAGTTATGAACTGATGTGTGATCATCAGCTTGTTAATTCTTGTACTTGACTAGCATTCATCAGAATGTTTTGTAAGTAGTGTTATGATCAGTAAACATGTATTGTTACTCTTACACAGAGACAACTTTTTGGTGTTTTCTCTGTTTAAATTGGATTATAACAACCAGCTGAGCTCCGTCTCATATTTCAGGAGTAAAATTCCAGTTATTGTAGGCACACATACGAACACACACACACACACACACACACACACACACACACACACACACACACACGCACACACGCACAGAGCTTTACCCTCATCATAACCCAATATCAGTCCCACACTGATGATGTCGTCTCTCTTTCCCAGCTGTCATCGTTGAGCAGCCTGAGTGACAGCGGTCATCCACCAATGACGGCACATTAATCAAAAGTGCCAGCAACACCTATTTTTGCACCATGCTGTTACCATGGTGACATGAGGAGGGGATAGCTGACATCTACCTCAGCTTTGCCCCCTGCGCTTGGTCACTCACGGCCCATGCCAATCAGTGCCACTCAATGCCAGTTTGAATTGGCAGGCCTATATATCATAAAAGATAGACTGCTATCCCAAGTGGCCACGTTTCCCTTATGGAGTCAGTGGCGAAAGATGGAAACTGTCAAGCAGTAACAATTTTATGAAAATCTGTGCTGATACAAAATACTTTGCATTCCCATTTTGCACATTAGTATGGTTAGTCCCTTTGTTTTTGCAGTTAATGTGTATTTGGCTGAAAAGTGGTCAAACCGAGAGATAACATTTTGTTGATTTATTTTGTTGTCTGGTTAAATCATGTGTAGCAGAAGGCCTTTTTTTTTTTTCTATTCTTACAAAATGTAGGAACATTAGGAATCTCCCATCATATCCTCAGTGACTTTTAATAGAGACAATTTACTGCTATCCTAAAAATTGATGTTAAAAATGTTTGGTCATTCAGGTTGCACACAATAATGGAGCAACAAGATATGTTGTGTTTTGAATAAATGGTGCAACTATCACTGTTCACCTTTCCACTTACACATACAAGTTCAGGCTTTTGCTCTATATATATATATATATGCTATTGTGTCTGAAGTACTTGACTGCATTTCTAGTAGATTAGATACAGCACTTGTAAGGCAACACAAAACATTAACCATTATCCAACAATTCCTGCTCCCTTGGAATTCTTGAATCACCTGTTAGGCATTATGGTTTTACATGGGACAGAAATTCATTATGCTTGTCTAACCTGAGGAGGGTTTGTAAGCTTGCAAGTATTTGAAAACAGTATTTTGAGCCCCCTAATCCATTTATCTATTATCATTGATTCATCTTTTCTTTCTCTCTCTCTCTCTCAGTCTCAAACACACACACACATCAGAAGCAAACATGCAGATATATTCTCCATCACATTCAAGTTCCTCCCATGACAGACATAAACACTAGATTTCTTTCAACATGACATTTCTCTGGCATTTCAATTTTTCTGTCTTGTGGTAATGTTTTCCATTAAATGTTTGCTCATCCTCACTCCATTCATAAAGACTGAATGTCTTCCACAGTTTTTAATCGTTGTTGCATATCTCTCTGCAGCTGTCGAGGGTGCCAGTGGAGGCCTGTGGCCAATACTCAACCTGCAGTGAATGTCTTGGATCAGGAGATCCCCACTGTGGCTGGTGTGTCCTGCATAACATGTAAGTGCTACTGTCCTAGATTCACATATACACTCACTCACAAACATACATAAACAATCTTATTTCTCTTCTTTCTTATTCTTGAGACATACAAACAATATATTTCTTTCTTCCAATTCACTCACTGAGCCTCCAACATACTTACCAGACAGTTTGGGGGGTTGCTGTGATTGGGTTGTTGTGCTCCCCTACCTCCATGACGCCTGGGCCCATGCCCAGCACTCCATCCCTTGCAGCCCTTGAGCATTCAGGGGCTCCTCTAATCAACCCAGGCCAAGTCTCAGATTGCTTTCCTGGGGCTCGGCCTTGTTCCAGCGTCCCCCTTAGATCCATTACCAAACCTAACCACTGGCATTGTTTACCAGCCCTGAAACCAGAGCCTGGTGAGAGCACAGACATTGGCGGGCACTGCCTGGGCTCTAATGGGCACCACTCCAATCTTCAGGCGTTGACACGAGGAGAGTGATAGCATCTGTTATAGTAGGATGAATGAGATCTCAGAGATTATCTTGTTAAGTACAATTGACTCACTCTCTACTTTCCTTACCTGTCCCCTTTCTCAAATTTTCTTTTTGTTTTACCTAACGTGTTGCATGCTTTACCTAGCCTAGTCTTTTTTCCCCTCATTGACACACACACACACTCACACACAAATTCTCACACATCCCAGCCGCTGTCAAACCCTTGTCCCTCAAGATTGGAGTGGGAGATAGTGCTAGCTGGGGGCAGGGAGATTTCCCACTCCACTGTAAATTGAAAATTGGTTTCTTGTGTTGTTGCTAGCCCTTGGGTACAGAGTGTTTGTGTGTGTGTTTGTGTGTGTGTTTGTGTGTGTGTTTGTGTGTGTGTGTGTGTGTGTGTGTGTGTGTGTGTGTGTGTGTGTGTGAGTGTGTGAGTGTGTGAGTGTGTAGAAACCCATTAACACCCTGGACATCCTCCCAGTCAGAGCAAATGGGTGGCCACAGATTGGCCTGTCACACTTAGCCTGATAGAATCGGCTCACCTCAGCTCACCCGTCTCTTTACACAAGTACACACAAGGGCAGGCAAACACACATGCAAACCCCTCTTGGTGGAGAATTAGTGTCAAGTCACCAAAATGAGAATCAAGCCCAAAGAGAGAGGGAGAAAATAACCAAAACGCCACTTTAGTTGATTTAAGGTGTCTCGGTGTTGGACCATCACAAGGGCAGAAAGGGAGATTACAGGTGTGTGTGTGTGTGTGTGTGTGTGTGCGCGTGTGTGTGCGTCCGTGCGTGCACGCATATATGCGTGTGTGTGTGTATGTGCGTGCGTATGCTAACGTCCTGTCAGTTGGACACACATCCTCCTTCACCCTTCTAGCACACAAGTTGCACGACCCAATGTGACTGATCGACCACAGGTTTATGTTTCCCAAAGCCCCCCCTCCTCACCGCTCTCTAACCCCCAGCCAGTGTATTCTTAACAGGGTCTTGGTGTAACTGAACCCCCCCTAAGCGCCACCTCCACCACAAGGCAGCCAAGGCTTCTATAATCACCCCTGTTTGCTATCTGTCCTATTAACCACCTGACGTATTTACTCTGATGGCTCTGTCCTTGTAAAGTTTACATTTTTGCCTTATTTACCTTAGGAACTAGAATAGACTCAATGGTCACTTACTGCAAGCATACTTGCCTAATGGTGTCCAGCCTATATGAAAACACATTTGATATTTTCTTGATAAAGTTGATTAAAAAAATTAACTGGCAACACTTGCCACAGTCTGAAGTCTTCTGCTGCTGGGTTAAAGAAAAACATTGTAATCAGCAGGAGTTAAATATATAAGAGCACTTTGGCTCAAAAGATTCCAATCTAAAGTAATCTTTTACTTTCTAGTCCTACTTTCATCTTCTCGTTTACAAACTTGATTGGATATTGGTGGACAGATAAAATTCAGTTGGACAGGCTGAGTGTGGAAAATGTAGCTAATGCTAGAAGACATTAGTCTATTCAATGAGTGGTATGCTGGGTGTGGACTGTGAGATCAGAATTGGTGCAAGACCATTAACATTCAAGTAGGTGTTGATAACATCCCGAGAGAAAAATTTCCGTGCAGACAAATGGCCAATCTTACATTCAGTGTACTATTTCACAATTTTCTGAAAACTTTTCAGATGCATTTTTAGATGTGCTTTTTGTAATCAGTCTCTTCTTTTATCATATTTGCAGAGAGATTGCTATATACAATTTTAACATGCTGAAAGATCAACAAAGTGCTGTCTTGTTAGGAAGATGGTGTGACTGTGAATTAACAATGCATTAAGTCTGTCCTTGGTGAAAAAGTCTGACACACACATACACGAAAACAGGAACACACACATACCTGACCCAAAGCCCTTCTCGTGAGGTGTCTCAGCCATAACAAATACAACAAATCCAGTGTGAGCTGAGCTATTTGATATTCAGACGATAGAAATATTTATCATTTGTCCTTCAATCTGCTTTCACCTCCACTCCAGTATCTTGGCAGGATAAGATTTTTTATTTATATCACTCTAAGAAGTGACTTAAATAAAACAGAAATATCGGCACCCGAAAAAAATAATTACTGATACACTCAGTCGTCAGTTTATTAGGTACACCTAGCTAAAACAAATGCAATCTCATGCAGAAGTCTTGCAATGAATCCTGCCTTCATGAAGGTTTCAGTGTGAGGTGTTTGGTGAAACTTTGTTAAATTGAGTCATTTTGGAGGCTGCAATTTGTGGTGCTGTTGAACTGTATTGCATTGTACAAAGAGGTGTGCCTGTTATTTAGTTGACCCTCATTGATTTGAATGTGTTTGACAAAATAATAAAAACACAAAAGTAAAACCAATGAACGAGCCTCTATTAGTGAATGATGCTGGAAGCCCACAGGGTCAGTCTGCAGTGCTGTAGAGAAAAGTGACAACAGATACATATTTATAAAATTATATATTATAAGGTAAGTTTTTTTGTGTTCATATTCAGCGCAATGCTGTCTTTTGAAATGTTTTTCATGGCCTGGTCAAGGTTAAAGATGTTTCTACAAAGGATGAAAACAGGCACCCTGCGTAGTCCCCTGATTACCCACCAAAGGCTTAAACCATGCATCTTTAATAACGTGTAGCAAAAAGGCCCAAACTCAAGGAAATCTTAAAATTCATAAACTCTCTACCACTCACACTTTTTGTGCTGGAAGGAGGGGTGTTGAGGGCAAGGATAGCGTGCAGTTCCTCAGTGTTCTTCCAGATAGTTTGTTGTTCCCAATCAACCTTGAAATCACCTCACTGGTCTGAGAGCAAACAGAATTGCAAGCAAGCTCTCTCTGTTTCTCTCTCTCTCTCTCTCTTTCTTTCTCTCTCTCTCTCCCTCCCCCTCCCTCCCTCCTTCTCTATCAGCATTGCCTTTATTTACTCTATAGATCGGTGAGAAGAGCTGTTAGAGAGAACACCAGGGGAAGAGGAGAAAGGCAATCAATAGTACAGGGGAGGAAATCAACAGGGGTGGATGGTGCACCTTTTTGTGTGTGTGTGTGTGTTTGTGTGTGTGTGTGTGTGTGTGTGTGTGTGTGTGTGTGTGTGTGTGTGTGTGCGTGTGCTAGAGTGTGTGTGTGCGTGCGTGCGTGTGCTAGAGTGTGTGTGTGCATGTGCCTGTGCGTGCAGTCATTGTCCTTGACAAACACAGACCATTTATAAACGCAAACCTCTTCAATAATCACTCACAAGTTTGACTTTGAATGTATTTGGGGGCTGTGTATAGTCAAATGCTCCTATTTACCACATCAAATGTATATCATATACACTCCTTATGTATATTTTTTGAACCCACTAGCAAACTTTGCATCAGATTTCTCCTCTCCCCTGCAGTGAGCCCTGCCACTGTTCGAGTAAACCTGAAGCCTCACCTGTCAACCAAACTGTCTTGGCCTATCAAACTCAAGACTCTTGCTCTCTTCTGCTGAGATGCATGACTTATGCTAATGCCTGTCTAGGCGAAAGGAAAGTCTCCACTCATATCAGTCCCTCCTTTTCATCATTCCCGTTCTTTCCACTCTTTTAGCACTGACATTGGATGTCATTCTCTGTCAATCAGAGCCTCAAGAAGGACTCTTACAGAAGATTACCTCTAAGGGAGTATGTAAGAGAGCAGACATAGCAACCATGAATACATAAATGATTTATACTACATCCCATCTATGTCCATTTAAACAATATTTTGTTTTGTTGTTTATGGAAACATTTAACTTCCTTGTTTTTTCTGCATATTTCAATATAAAAGCCTAATTATATATGACCGCAGCAGTATTTGAAAGCAGTATTTATAAATCACACTTCGTAATGCCAATGCCGTACACTTGACTAATATGTTAATTACTTGTTCCTTTTAGCAAAACCCTTGAGTTTTATGTCTTACTGTTTTTGTTTTTTTTTACGTTCTGACATGGCATTTTTCTCTGTGGTTTCCATCCACACTTCAGTCCCTCCAAGGCAGAGGCACCTCTGCAATGAGCCAGTATGTCAGAAATGTTAGAGCTACGTTATGGATATGTTACCTCTCCTAATGCCGGTCTGTCAGCTGTCAGTTTTGTAAGTGGTAAACTAGGCTGTCACAGTGCCTGTCACGTGTGACAGCTGGGCAGATTGGAAACCATATTTGGAGAAGTAGTATTGTCAAAATGAATGTCATCATATTTGGCATGGATGTTGAGAATATCTCACATTACTCTGTGATATCGATGTCAATTTGGAACAAGTGGTGCTAATGTTGCAATATCTTCACATTAATAATTGGTTTGACACATCTCAATCTCTGCTCTTGGCTGCGATAGTAGTAATATTCCCAGACTGCTGAAATCATTTTCCCTTTCCCTCCTTTTCTTCCTTTTTCATTTTCTTTTTCTCCTCCTACTTCCTTCCTTTCTTCACTATCATTCAGATCACACTCCACATCATACGCTGTTCACACTATCATACACTGTTTTCTTGAGTTTATGTGAGCGTGTTTGCACGTCTGTGCTTCCATCAATCCACTCAGAGTCTGTGTTTATTTATTTAGCCATGGGTTTCCTGCTATTTTTGCATTTTTTGCTCGTGCATGCATGTGCACACGTGAGCTGTGTGTGTCGAATCCAGGAATATTTTGTGTTCAGAGGCGCGTTATGCCCATAAACTCTGTCACCTTCCCACTTCTTCTTACTCCTTCTCTTCCTCCAAACACTCACAAACATCGATCTGTCGTCCCTGATGTGGACTGGAGACAGTAAAATCATCTGTGCCACTGACCACAGGCAAATGCCAGCTCCTAGTTCATCAGAGTAGGTCTGTCTATACAATCAATAATAAACCTCTAGAGGTAAACCATGATATACAGGGGAGTCCTCATGAATCAGTGGACCCAAACAACCACTGTGTATTTACAATATTATGGGTTTGAATATGAACACATACATTGATCAGAATAGACTCTACTTTATCGAAACGAACAGATAAGATAGATCTAAATGCTTTTATGAAGATGTGTGTTGCAGTCACACGATCACACCTTAATAAACGGCTGTCAAACACATGTACAAGCTTATTAGGTTGATACAACATAGTTCAAAAAGTCATAAATAAACACACAAAATGGCTGATAAAACTTGCGAGTCATGCTGCAAAGCCTCCTGTCTTCTAAATCCTTTGTATTCCAAGGACATCGTTGGTTCTGTCAAATGAATAACCTTTCGGAGGGACAAGCTAATTGGCAGATCCACTGAATGGTTTTTCTTTCTCTCTCTCATATTAATTCTGCACCACCGCTACCTGTCGCTGTGTTCACAGTCATCCGTTACCTGAGTGTGCTCATTACTGTGGTATGGCACACTAATTCTAATTAAACTGCAGCACCACAATTAGCATGCTACCTAGGATGCATTGTGTTTGCTTGCGGCGGCCACTAGCCTGCTCCAGGAGATAGCCGTAAGTGCTTCGAGACATATTGTTGGCAGGGAAAGGCATTGTTTACACCAACAGAGTTTTTCTCCTGTTAGTAAGAGTGAGATCTAACAATAGTCCGGCCACATTAAGCAAAAACATCACCTGATAACAAAGGCCAAGCTAATAAGTGGTTAGACTGACATTTATGACGTAGTTAATGTAATTAATGTGTGTTTATTTGTTGCCTGTTTCAAATGCACAATAAGAACAGTGCTTGTTTGTGTGCTATGTAAATGTTAACTTGGCAACTACCATGTTTTAGCTACTGCTGATGCAATGAGTGTGACTGGATGGAAATGTTAGAGGACTAAGAAAATATTTTCATTTTCATAACTTCAGCTAGAATAAAGAACAACTATAAAGTTATCATGCCAATAAAAACACAATGCCAGTATCTTAAGAAACTACAGTATGATTTGATTTGATTTACATCAGCATACCCAGTCACTAATAGATTTCCAAATTAAGAGATCTCTCTTCACATGTGTATCCACTCTGAATACACAAACTGTGTTCTGAGCTTTGGATCTGCTCAGGATGCTTTTTACAAATTAGAACAGCCTGACTTACAGCAGACCTTAATCAAAAATTCCAGTTCCACTTAATGAGTTTTTGCAGTGCAAAAGCCTTGGCTTTCTAAATTATTAGAGATTTATATGATTTTAAAGGCATTGTATCACAAGTTAAGCCACTTTAAATTAGTTGCAACCACGACAATGCACTGCTTAGCCTAATGTTAGCCTAATATTCACACACAGAAGAGCTGGATTTGGCTTTAAACAGTGCTGAAATGACTTGGTCAACTCTCAAAGTTAAATATATTCAAAGTTGCTTCTTTGATCTTGAGATCCTTGCATCCATGGCACTTGCTCTGATGTTTTTGCCCAGGGGAGGATGACCATCCCCTGAGTATGGGTGACTGGTTTCACCCCCCCTTACCCCCACCCTCCACCTCTTGCTGGATGCTAAGGGAAGTTGAGGGAAGGGAACAAGGCCAAGAAGTGACAGGGGCATCAGGATGGAACGGAGTGCTGCACCTCCCAGTTCCCTCTCAACTGTCACTATCATAGTGTGAAAACACACACGCACACACCCACACAAAACAATCTACCTAGCCCCAACACACACACAACCGCACAGACAAGAGCTGCACGCTAACTTTTAAGTCAGGACCATTGCTCACTGTCACCTATTGTCACCCCACCACACACAGGGTAACGCTTGGAAATGGAGATGCACACACAAACACACTCTCACAGAGGAGAAGGTGTCTTGCTTTTGTCCACCAGAGCAAGAAACAGGCACAGGGACTGACATGAGACAGAGAGGATGAATGAGAGATGCGGTGACAGTCAAAGGTGAAGTGAAGTGAAGCTATATGGTGATGAAAGGGACGAGTGTGACGAAAGAGAAAGAGAGTGGGGATGAGAAATCTTCCAGCGAAGAGCATAAATTAAGCTCGAGAAGGAGATACTCTAGTTGAGGATATGAAGGTAAAAACGTTTACACACACAAGCATACAGTTCATTTTGACAATGATAGAGAGCCCCTCTGGGAGAGGGTACCCACGCAGGTCACCTAATGCCATATGACATAGCTGTTGCTATGGCAACAACAACATAGTAAGAATATAACAACCATGTTATATAATCCAACAGTAATCCCCACTGATTTTTCAGTATTAATGTCAGATAGTGTCGTCACCGAGATTACTCACATACAGAGACAGTAGTGTCATCATTACTCAGGACTCAAGCATCACTCCGACTGCTGCATGCGCAGGGTGGGGTGTTCCATACATGTGATTTATATGTTTATATGTAAGTGTTTGAATATGCATTTAGTAAGATGTTTTCACAAGCACCCTGTCTGAGATGTGTTAATTCCGAAATATCTATTTTATTTTAAGTGTCCTCACAATCCTAGTGGTACTGCAGGTTTTGGGTAGAAATCTGTTCTGTTATTTTTATATTTTCATCTTAGAAACATAGAGCAAATGATGTAAGGCAAAAACTAAAAGACGAATCTATATGAGACATCATAGACTGCATTCACACACTTCAACAGCTGCATCTTCTCATTCAGAGTTATGGCTGTAAATAAACACACCTTAACGCTACAAGCTGGATATCGACCGCCTGGATCCATAGTATCAAATGTTGCCGTCTGTAGCCGCACACATGTAGGATCATGACACAATATATGGAAGATAAAAGCCAAATGCACTATTGAGTCTCCATTTAAACAGCCCTCCAGTGCCCTTCATTGTGATCCTCAGAGGCAGTTATGAAAACATCATCAAACAGGGAACCTCAATTCACAAATACCTTGGGAAACACTGTAGTGTTAGACTGCACCGTACAATGCAGTGATAAACTGTTGTTTTCCCTTGTCAGTGTCTGGGCTTTTATTTTATGAATGTGAGGTTAGATTGTGTTTTGATAGAGTATTAAGTGGGATATTGATATGAGCTGTTTGGAATCGTTCCAATATTAGTTTTTAGATCCTGTGGCTGTCTTATCCCGTCTAAAGTATCATGTCAGTCCAATATTTACATCTTTAAATACAATGAACAATCTTTGAACTCCAATGGGCATTTAAAAATAATGTATACAAATAAGCAGCAAAAATGTAGTGATAATATCTGTAATAACAGTAGCCCTTCAGTCCTCTTTTGTGTCAACTCAGTGCTCCTTCATTGTCTAATTTGTGTTTTCAGAAATATTTCATAAAACAAAATGACTCAATAATTCAGGGAAAGAATTCAGGAAAGCTAATTTTGTAAAAGACATCTGTCGTCACCCTCTTTGACCTCCCTGCCCCTCAGAATCACACACGCCAACATACCTCTGAGCCAGACAGATAAAGCTGTTTAATATAGAGAACCTGGCCTAATGGCATCTTCAGGGGCAGCAGTGGCATCACATATGCTAGATAAACAGCCTAATAAGGCTGCCACACCACCACACTATTAGATAGCTCTGCCAGGGGGGTGTTTGTTTGTTTGTGTGTGTGTGTGTGTGTCTGTGTGTGTCTGTCTGTGTCTGTGTGTGCGTGAGAGAGAGAGAGAGAGAGATGAAGGAAGTTGGTGGCATGGCTTTTGACAGCTGCTAAAATTGAGTGGTGGAGTGTGAGGGACCAAAAATCACGGCAGAGAAAAACAACTGCTGCTTGTTTGCCCAGAAGGCCAGATTGATGCTGCCGATCGCCATCTCTTCCAGCGTGTTGGTGTGCATGAGAGAGAAATATAGAATTTATGGAGGTTGTTGGAAATAATAAATGCTAATAGCCCCCATTTTAACGTTTATGGAACATTTATAGACAAAATCAGGTTCCCTCCCGCCTCAATTTTTTAATGTATTTTTATTTGTTTTAAGAGATTGTTTTATCTCATATGGTTTTATACCTGTGCAAACTCTCAGCAGCAGTGTTACTGTGTAATTTTCCGCTCAGCTGGTGTTCTTGCATTGGAAGTACGTAAAGGGGACGGCTCAGAGATTTCTAGACCTGGGGGCAGCCACTTTGCAATTTTCTATGTCTTTGCGCATGGGCTTATAAGAGAGAAACTGTGTGTGTGTGTGTGTGTGTGTGTGTGTGTGTGTGTGTGTGTGTGTGTGTGTGTGTGTGTGTGTTTGTCTGTCCACAAACGGGAGTAACAGGGTCATGGCCAGTGGGCCAGGTAATGACTCTCCCACCGGTTCCTCCATGCGGATTTCTGCTCTGTGGACCACCACTCTTAATGATAGTACAGGGATGCACACTGACTGTTGTGTGTTTGTGTGTATGCGTGTGTGGTTACGTGTATGAGTGAGAGATGTGGCCTGGCTGAATGTAGATTTGTGTCATTTGACTGAATCTGACATAGCTCCTGCTCTGCAGTAACTTATACAGCCTGGGGCTATTAGTATGTATAGGATTCCATATAGTGTCTGATGATGCATGGGTAGTATGGTAATTGGGTTTCAGTTGGACTACAGAGTGCCTATTTGTTGCTTATTGATTTACCACAAACAGCAGTGTAGAGCCAGAAACAGTTGTGTAGAAGACAATAAATACTTTAAAAACTCAGGTGTTTCACTGCAGGAGGTTTTATTGCTTGTTGGATATGCAAACATGTAGAAATGTAGATATATATCTTTAGTGTATATATATACAGGCTGTATATACTTGTAGACCATTAATGTTTCTAATGCTTGTGTATACCTGTGTGTGTGTGTGTGTGTGTGTGTGTTTGTGTGTGTGTGTGTGTGTGTGTGTGTGTGTGTGTGTGTGTGTTTGTGTGCGTGCATGCATGTACATTCACATGTGCTCTTTTTTTCCTCCAGCGACATAAGCATTTGATTGAGCTGAGGATGCCTGGACCTCGGCTTTGTGAGAATTTAATAGCTTTCATTTCCCAGCCTGCTTGACCTTCTCCATGCCTCACATTAGATATGCATTACACCTGAAGTCTCACATGGCCAGATACACCTGCACCCTCTCTTTAGTATATTCTCTCTATGCTCCCCCGAGCCCTGCAACCTGTGCCCCACTCATACTTGACTAGTTTCAACCACTAGTTATGATGCAGCCTTATGCCAAAATATATATATCATTTTTCCATCATCAATCTAAACTCAATACTTCATAATGACAAAGTAAAAACTGAATTTTAAGAAATTTTTCCAAATGCATTATGTAGTAGTCTCACAGCTGATGATGCATATCAGAGCAAAAAACCAAGACATGAGGTGAGGTGAACTGCTTGAAGAGCTCAGAGACAGGACTTTATCAGTACACAGATCTGGGAAGGCTACAAAAAAATTCTGCTGCACTGAAGGTTCCCAAGAGCACAGTGGCCGCCATAATTGAAATAAAGTGACTTTTTTGAATTTAGCGTAAGGCTGCACCATAACAAAATGTGAGGAGATTGAAAGGGTATGAACACTTTTCTGAATGTACGATATATTTTGTTCCCATACCTTCAAAATACACAAGGACACTGTGTTTAATACTGAATTTGGCCATTGTGTTTATTTTTTGTTGACATCACACTACATTTCATTGAATGGTTTTTTCCTAGTCTCCTGCATGAGTCACAGTTCGGTTCTTAGAATTATTTTTCTCTTTGTCCATCTTCTTTATCTAGTTTTCAGTCATTTACAGCATATGTCTTGTTTTACTGGTGCACATTTCAAACCCAAAAAAAGAGGTGTTGCTCCTTTTTTATGTTAAAAGTCACTTTTTAAGACAGACATACAGAAAAATTTTAGCGGGCCTGCAGTGAATTAGAACTATTTGATTTCATCAAGCCGTCATTGTGCTGATTATGGATATTTTTGTGTACACATACTACAGAGAATAACAGAGAATAATCTTGTATTTTAAACATTATAGCCAATTGAATTGTCAAAAGGGCTAAATGAAAAATATTGTGTGATGAAATATATTATTTACGAGACCATCCAGCTTTGAATGGCTGACAGCCTCATCAGCAACAACTGCAGAGGCAAAAAATCCATCTCTGCCCTCTCCTCAGTCTCACTCTAATTGTATCACCTTATCAAAGGCTGGGAGAAACAAGAGTGCAGATTAGTTTCCTTTCAGGGCCAATCTAACCCTTTCAGCTCACTCTCTCATAATGTGTCATTGCCAGTCAGTCAAACAGCTCTGCACAACAACAGTATTTACTAACCAAATGAAGACATGTTGGATGTCAAATTCTCCACAAAAAAGATAGCCCCAGTCAGGCTTTTTATGACTGTTATTTGAAATCTAAATTGCTTTGATTTCTGGGGTTCTCTAAATGGTCTATTCTTCTATATTTACAAAGGGTGGGAATGCTTCATATTGTTACAAACGATGCAATCTTTTTTTCTTTCAAGGTCTGTCTGGATAGTAATTGAAAATAATTATCCAGTGCTTTGCTCTGATAAAGCCCACCTCTTACATCAGCTAAACCATGTATGGCATTATCTTCAATATCCTTTCAGTAAAGCCCCAAATCAGCCAGAGCAGCTACATAAATTCCCCTTTAGTGGTGGGTGTGCACACTTAACTTAATCCAAATCAATAAGTGTGCATGTCCTACACATTGGTGAGACATTCAGTCAGGATGCAAGACTAGTTCTTAAAGAAAAAGTCACATCTGTTAGCTGATGTCACCCATGAGCAACTCACTTGGGTTTTCTGCCAGTATATGCAGCAGAATGAACATTAGGGTATAACAGGAAAGACTGAAAAGTAATCACATTAGAGCTGCGTTCCCCACAATGAAAGTAAGGAAGTTGTGTGCATTGGTATGGACATTTTTCTCCAGTGTGTGGGTACCAAAAACCAGACAGTTTAGTATGAACACTTACCAAATGCCAAAACATCACACAAAAGTTTCTCCTGCCTTGATGTTTTTTTTTTAGGTAAACAGTTGGCGGATGACATTGAGCTGCAGAAAAAGTTAAGCTGGGGTCATTTTTTTCTCTGGCATACTCTGTGTATTGTTGGTACAGCCCTCTGTGATGGCACTCTTCACTGTGCCATTGCAGTAGTCTCATTGAATTGAGACGTTGCTGTTGCCCATCCCTTAGGGAGGCAGAGAGATGGAAAGAAGAGAAAAAGCCTCCCTGCATGGTCGTCCATGTCTGGGTTTTGAAAGCTAATCAGTCGACCTGTTGGCTATTTCATCCTGCGCAGCAAGTCTGTGACCCTGTGACTCAGAGAACGAGATGAAACTTACAGTCCCTGCAGGGCTATATGACATCTCCATAGACAAACAGAGGCTTTCCAGATACTTGCAATACAGTTCACTGGCTCGCACTGCCACCTCTATTAATGTCCGATATGACATTTCAGAGTTGGTTGAAGTTTGTGTGCAGTATAGTTGGCAATGCAAATATAATGATGGGATAAAAGGCAATCGCTGTTGATAGTCAGATTTGATTCACTAAAGGGGGTAGGCTGAAAAGAAAGTCTACAGGAAGTTACACAACATATATATATATATACAGTCATATACATGAGCAAATATAAGAAAGTAAATACATCCAGTTGGCTATTGGTTCAAAGCACTAGCAACATTGAATGTGGTATTTTTAATATGATAATCTCAAGGATTAACAGGTAAATGAAGATGAAGAAGAAGATCCCATTTTAGTTTTCAAATATAAATTCATTTGTTTTGCTTGTAGAATCTGGGAGAATGTCAAACATGGACTGGACATGGAGGAAAGTAATCCATGCCACATTGAGCTTCCCTGAGACTGATGTCCTTTGCTTTCGGATGTTTGTTTTTCAAGATGTCCATATTTACTGCACATTTGCATTACAAGCGAAATAAATTGGCCCATGTCCTCTTTTTTAGAGCAGACTGATATACACTCTCTAATAATAATAATGTATTAACAGGCCC
This sequence comes from Seriola lalandi dorsalis, assembly GCF_002814215.2. NCBI lineage: Eukaryota > Metazoa > Chordata > Actinopteri > Carangiformes > Carangidae > Seriola > Seriola lalandi. Next base: position 182,052 of record NW_019525441.1, on the reverse strand, counting down.
GGTCCAGTTATGCCAGGTTCAGTTTTTGCTCTCATCAACTCACGCTGCCTCATTATGTCTTGTTGGCTTGTAACTGTATTAAGATACATTATAAAAGTCTGCAGACGATAAAACCTGTGGACTGCAAATTTTCGCAGAAGTAATTATTGCTCATAAACATTGTATATTGTAACTCGCATACATATAAACCCAAGCTAAAAATGTTATTTGCTGTGAGATGGACACTAACAAGTCTTTGCAGCATGCCTCCTCTCATTTGTTATTTACAGCATCTAGCGTCTCACAGAGATGATGTCATAAACCTGGGCCATATAGGGGCATAACAACATTTATGAACCCTCATAAATAGAAATATGATCATCGTAGAAAAGTGAAACATCAAAGTCACATTTGTGATGCGTTTGTGTTTACTGCATTCGCACATGGAAATGTGTGGATAAAATAATAGATTCCCTATGTTTAAATTTGACATTTTCTTTCAGCAGTGTTATTGCTGTTAAAAATAGTCAGAGGGCTGGTTCATGACACCTTATGTCAAACATGAGCAGTGGTGGCTAAGGTGCTGCTTGTGTAAGAAAACCAGAACCTGGAAAATTACCAGTTATTAACACATTGTCAACGAAGATGACAATATTGAGAAATGATGGTGTTCACGACTGAGGGCTTCTCCTTGAAATACATCTCCCTCCGGTCTTACTGTATATGACGGCATTTGAGTAAAGCTAATCTAGGGGCAACTGCATGCCTCACTCATTTGTTATGCATTAAATATTCATTATTTGTTATCAGTGTCTGTTATTTTGTCACTTGTATTTTCTCTATTAATATGTCCCATTATATTGCTCTCAACATCCCTCAGGAATCAATAAAATGTAATGTAGCTGTCCAATGATATTGAATAGAACAGTGTTTAGATGTATATTTTGTGTGTGTGTGTGTGTGTGTGTGTGTGTGTGTGTGTGTGTGTGTGTGTGTGTGTGTGTGTGTGAGAGTGTGAGAGTGAGATAGAGATTTATAAATTGACATGGTGCGATAACCACCCATTTGTTTATTTGCTTGTAATGATTCAGTCACTCATAATGATGATTCACTTACACAAACGGTGCCAGGAAATGCTAATAATGCCACAGTGCTCATATTTTTGGCATGAAATTTGAGGTTTTTCTTCCAAAGCACAATGTACAGTGACACTGTCAAGGAACAAACACGTGGAGAAACATTATTATAGAAACACTCACACACAAAAGCGAAGCACTTAAACAAAATGTCCTGCTGAGCATCTTTTTACAGTGTTTTTTTTCCCTAGATGTCAACAACAGACCTGTGGGCATGCAGGGAAGCAAACGAGTGTGTATGTTTATTATATGTATATTTGTAGGGGAAAGTGTGCAATTGTGGGTTTTCTGTGGGTTGTTTGCCTGCGGGTACTTCTATGTTGCGGTCTTATTAAATCAGGGCTAGAAAAGGAGGAACAGACAGGAGTGATAGAGAAGCACAAAGGAACCCAAAGCGATTAAAGCCCCACTCAAACCGGCTTAGCAGGGAAAGCTTCACAGAAAGCCAACAATGGTTGCCTTCCTTTAAATCTTGCTTCTCTTTTGCTTTCCTTTCCACTCTCTCTCTCTCGTACTTTTTACCTCTCCTCCTGTTCTCTCCCTCTCTAAAACAGATTATTTCTTTTATTTTTTCTTTATGTCTGTCTTCTTTGCAGCATGTTAGGCTGCTTAACTTTACAATACTCATGTCAGGTCAAAACCCACCCTCCCTCAGTCTTTCCAATTCAGGATAAAAAGCTCCTTGCTGCATAAGGTATTACTGTATCTCAGACGTCAAACGCCTCGAAAGTCTTTCTTTCATTTGTTCATTACGACCTCTTCCTTTCTTTTCATTCTTTTATTTCTCTAAAGGAGTTTGAGGGCACTCTCTGGATTTGCCAGGCTTTTAATTGCACTGCAAGTTTTTGTCTAAATCAATAGGGGATTAAACTTGAAAAAGTTTATGAGGGGATTAGATGAGAAGAAGAGGGTGTGGGTGTTTCGAGAAGAATAGAAGGTTGAGGTTATATCGCAGTTTACGCTGCTGCATTTCTCACTAAATTTATCACAGGACATGTATTTATCAACAACACATAGTTTCGTCAGTGTTATGGCAGCTACTTTTGCTGTAATAATCGACCTATAAACTTTCCACTGCAAGACTTTGGCGGGAATGAATTGCAGCTTACATACCCTGTTCTCTTATAAGCCCACTGAGATATTCAGACTATGGGGATAACCCTGCTGTATATCAAGGGATAGTGTTTGGAACAGGAGCCAGTAACTTCCTCTTACAACACAAAGGCTCCAACCCCACAAACCACTGCACGGGACTGGATTAGACGTGGTTTGGTATAAAGAGGGAAAGAATTCATTCCTGCGCTCCGCCAACATCTACATCTCCACCTGCATTTGGCATTGCCCATGAATGCCAGTCTTTAAGACAGCTTTACAAAGACGAGGCCTACCTCTGTCCCAACGGACCGGTTCCACTTCCACATATAGAGCAACCATTGTTTTAAATGCAACTGCTCCCACCCCCTGGAGACCAGGTTTCCATTCACTGGACACTGCCGCTGGTGTGTTGCCAGAGAGGAAATATGATAAATGTGTCTAACTCCGTCTGTCAGGGAGCAACGGGACATTCTCTTTTTCCCGGGTGCCAGCAGGTGGAAAGGGGTAAACCCTGGTCAGGTTACCACGTGAATGTATGTGCACGCGCGCGTGTACATGAATTTGTAATCCGCGAATAAAACCCCCTCTCTTGTGTTTTTTCCAGGTGCGCCAGAAAGGAGAAATGTGAGCGCTCATCAGAGCCGCGGCGCTTTGCATCGGACATCAAGCAGTGTGTGCGTCTCAGTGTCCACCCAAACAACATCTCAGTGTCCCAGTTTAGTGTCACGGTGAGTGGAGAAAAACACACTATTCATATATACTGAAATGATCTAAAGGTTTGAGTAGATGCACAGTATTTACCATATAACTACCTGATTCACCTTCATGTGACCTGCATTATTGCTGCAGCTTTTCTTTTTCAAATGGTTTAAATTAGATACTAGTTGCCATTGCCTTATTGTTTTATTACTATGCTTCTTCCTTGTTCAATTTATAGAAAATATTTGGTCAAATTTGAATGAGAAGTAACTGAATAAATTTCTCTGTCAATAACAAAGAAACACTCCAACCAAGCATTTCTTTTAGTTTTGTCATTTTGCAGTAAACAGTGCGGATTGCTGAATGTGTTGCGAGTGTGTTGTGAGAAAATCTTGCCTGGCAGATTGACAGTATTACACACTCAAGCATAATTTGTAATGCGATGTAATTATGCTCTAGATACTGATTAGTAGCCAGTGTTAACTGTGTAATCCTGCTTTACATTATTTTACTGCCTGCCAACATGCATCCTTGAAATCCTGACCTTACAACTTCCTGTCCCATCCAGTGAAATACTTTCCCAACAAATGTCAACAATCATTAACAGCACACAGTTTAGCTCAGCTGTGTTTATTGGGATTGTTGGCAGCTAAATGCACCACTTTTTTCCCCTGGACATTTCATTCTAAAACAGCTGCCAGATTTAAAGGGTCTGAATTGTTTGTGATTGTTTAAGGGTATTGATTAGTGTGTAAGGACCTGTGATCCATTGCAACAAAAAATATCTCTCTGCAGGAGCTGGAGAAATACACTGCTCTTGTTGAATAGTTGTTTGCACTCTTACCTGTTAGGTGAGAATGTGAATACAGATGCAGTGTCATTTGTATTATGATGCTTTATTTTGTTTATATTGCTATATACAGACTCTGATGACTATGCTTTTTTAGCTGATTAGCCTTGTGCCGCACTTGAGTGAAATGAATCAAATAGAGACCTGTAGCTGTTTCCTCACTTTATCCCCTTGCACTGCACCAGATTTAACCTGAGCCAAAGGTCCATTCTGATTTGTTGATAATTTGTCACTGGGACAGGAAGAGGCTGCATCTAATGTTTTTAAGTGGCTGTGTATGTGTGTGCCCACATGTGTGTATCCCTATGGATGTGTGTGATTTTACTGCACAGTATTGACAGTGTCTGAACACATCATGATGTTTCATGGATTCCAAAGCTTATTGTTGAAAGATAAGCTATTTTAAAGGTTATAACACTGAATGTTATGAAAATCCCACTGACCTTAACCACCTTAAGTGATGTCACATTTCAATTCCAATTTCCTATTTAATGGCGCTTTGGAAATGGTTTTGAATCTCAGAAGCCAAGTGCATAAATATCCAATGTGATTTTCTAAGGTCAAGCCTAAATGACTATTTTCCTTCCATGTTTCTCTGAGGGTCACACAAGGTGTTGATTTTCTAAGGTAAACCTCTGCATCTCTCCTAATGATATTCATGGGGTGTGTGTGTGTCTGTGTGCATGATGTTGCTCAAGCCTGAGCCTTTAGAGAGTGTTTAACCTTTTCCCAGCAAGAAGGCTTTAACCAAAGGCTATGCCATCATCCAACTGATTGCAGGGCAGGGACTTCTGCCAGACAGACAGGGGCTCCTTCTTGACCTTTGCGGTATTAAATATTTGTTTGGAAAGATACGCCGAGGCATTCTTGAGAGAAACTGATACAATTCGCTGCTGAAATCAGACCCATCATAAGAAAAAAAATAATTATTTTCTTTGATTTTTTATCTCTCTTAGGTCATGAAACATTTCCACTGTTATATTATAAGTTTCATGGGGAATGGTCTCTATATGCATACATATGCTCTTGTTCATTAAAATGTCTATTCATTTCAGAAGCTATAACAACTCTAAACGCAAATAGAAACATTACTGAATTACAATGGCATTTATTATTTCTGGTTAAATAGCTGAAATATTGCCATTTATCAGCACATACACAGTCTTGTTTTATACATTACAATAAATGATGTCAAAGTTAAGTCAGAACAGTATGAGCAAAGACATTTGTGGGCAAAGTTTGTGACTTACTTTTTGATAAATAATGTAAGAGGATGTAAAAGTTCAAGTCGAATATTTCTTCTCTCCTGTCTTTTTTATGGCATGTAACTGCTTTTGAATAAATTCTCTCCGCAGCCAAGACATTTTTTTTACCATGGCAACATTAACAGCCCATCATCATATATCCCCAGCATTAGACATGGTGTGTTATAAACCACAGGAGGGCGTGTGTGTGTGTGTGTGTGTGTGTGTGTGTGTGTGTGTGTGTGTGTGTGTGTGTGTGTGCACGTGTGTGCGCGTGTGTGTGCGCATGTATGCGTGGCGAATGTTTCTGTTAACATGAGTGGGTTATTTTCATATTTATTCAGCCCTGCTGTGGCTAGGCTTGGCCGTGACTACTCGAAATGTAATTGAGGAAACTCAAGGTCTGGCTGTATTCCCTCCTTTAAAAGAAAAATAAATTAAAGTGGGAGAAGAAGGTGAGAGGTAGAGTGAGCAACGAAAGAGAGAGTGGATGTGTAAGAGATAGAAGCCTGGTCATGCAGTGTCCATCTTATGTGGGAAGCTGTGTATCTGTTCACACGCGCACTGCCGTCTTTTCATTAAACAGCAATATAAAAACAGCTCAGGTCAGCCCTTCTCTGCCGCTGAGGCAGCTTTCAGCATCACATCACAAGTGTACTATGGACTGCACCTCAAATCAATGCCCAGACCAAGGCCCAGTACAGACACGCATTTCCATCAATATGTATATTTTGGTCTTGACCCCACTCCACCTGCCTTACCGACCCTCTTTTTTTCTTCTTCTTCTTTTTCTTATTCAAGGACAGTGTTTTTTTTTTCCTCTCCTGCTCCACCTGAAGCCAGTTTTTGCTGAGGTGCAGAGAGCTTACACAGCGTTTTCAAATGAAGTGTGAAAATTTGCATTCTATATTTCCCAGAGTCCTCTTTTCCCTCCCTGTCCAGCAGCTTGTATGTCTGCCCTTCTCTCCTCCATTCTTTACTGCCTCATTTGTTCACCTCAGTCTTCCTTCTAGTTCTCTCTTCCTCTTTCCGTAGTCTCTTTTCATCTTGCACTTGCTTCAGCCATCTAAATTCAATAGGCTTGTTCCATCTCTACTTACTCCTCATCCTTCCACTTACCTTGACTTTCTGCACTTATCATTTCTCTCACTGTCTGCCATAAAAACACTCTTTTTTGTCATTCAGCCAGAGAGTCAGGATGTTAAGATGGAATGTGAAATGCATACAGCTCATTGATGCCATGAGGCATTATGGGAGATGGTCAGAAAGGTAGTGGTGCTTGTGACTGTCAGATACAGGCTACTAAGATGACACTGATTTCAGTTTTAAGTCATTCTGTGTCTTTCTGCATCAGAGTGTTTTGATGTTGTTTGGCGCATCTGATGCTTCATTCAAGATTCCCCTGGTGGCTCCTCTGGCCACTGACCGCCCTGCAGATGGATCTTTCTTCTGCACAGAACTTGCAGCTTTGCCTCTCATGAGTAATATTATGTTACAGTCATATTTGAAGAACATATTGGCTCCTAAACTGATCTGAAGCGCTCACAGATGTGGGAGTCTGATAGTTGGGACGAAGATCTAAGTTGTTTATCTCTGATGCAATTATGCCATGCCTCATCAATAGAAATTTAAACTGATGAATTGTTGTTTGTTAAAAAAAAAAAAAAAAAAAAACTGACTTTGTGAATGTGAAGTCACTCAGAAACAATGCGTGTCTGATTCATCCCTGTTTTGTTATCTGTAGCTGGTGCTAGTTCATCATAGTGTCACAGCTACACATAACTGTCATGAGTTCATTTCATTATTCTTTCACTATTTTTCTTATATGAGTCCATGCAGTTACTGCAAAGTGAATATTAACAGTGAATATAACATTGCACAGAAAGCTATTAACACACTTTTCTGTCTTTCTCTTCCTACAGTTGGTGTTGGAAGCCCATAATGTCCCAGAACTTTCTGCGGGTGTCAACTGCACCTTCGAGGATCTGGCTGAGATGAACGGCTTGGTGGAGGGAAACCGAATCAAGTGCTTTTCACCTGCTGAGAAGGAGATGCCACGCATTATTGTTGACAAAGGTAAGGGTTAACCCTATTGGGTTCAGGAACTGTACTATTCCCTGCCAGCTAGTGGTGTATGTCACATTGTTCAATTTGATGTTGCGTTGTGAACATATACAGATAAAGACATCAGTGCCTGTGATGATCTGGAGGATGCCTGCTGATAACCTGTCGAAAGGTTATTTGTAATATTGAGAAAAATATATTAAAAAGCCATTGCCAGAATCAACAAGTGATTAACATTAGAGCACCTGTTGAATACATGCCAGGGAAGCACACGTTCATCTGGATGTTTTCCCTTCAGTCAGAACCATGATAGACCTAGGGCTACAGGTGTTCTATGAATTTTTTTGTTTTTCTCATTGCCATCATTAACTCAACAGGCCTTGGAGCACTGCCTTAGGATATGTTTAGAATTGAGTGAACATTAGTTATTAGTCTGCCGTGGGATTTATTTACCACCTTCCCTCAAAGTGGATATGTTCCGGAGGGAGCGATGGGACCCCAGTTAACCCCAGTGCAAGAAGAAGAAAATCAAGCTGCACAGCTAAGTGTTCTTACTACAGCTAATTCAGAGCGTGGAGATTACACAGTCCCTGCAGACAATGTCACTGTTTCTATTACTTTCAAAAGGGTAACAGCTGAAACGTTTCTGATGTTATTCATTTCTCAAGCAAAGAGGGGAAAATATTTTTTCTCTTCCTTGTTCCACTGCTCTTCACCTCACCTCTCCGTGGTCGGCTAAGCCTGGTCTAATTGAACCAAGCTCCCATCTGGGAAGGCCTGTCCCCAGGCAGGTAATCCTCCATTACCAACCCTCAGTGTGTCCTCATGTTGCGATAATGAAGATGCCATCCTTCCATAGTTCCACAAAAAGAAAATGAATAATGAATGAAAAGAGAAATAGACAGAAAGAGAAAGATGGTGATCCATCAATAATGCTCAAAATTTACATACAAAGGAATGCTCCCTGATGGTTTTTAGACAATGTAAGAAAATGGTATTCACACTTGCTTTTTGTCATTTAATCTATATACATCTATATATTGTTTATTGGTATTGGATTCAAAAGGCAAACATGAGGTAAGTGTAGACTAAAATACAGAGACGGAGTGAGAAGACCAGCATTCATTACAGGGCTGGTGAGACCTTTTTAGTGCTCAGCTGTACACATGCACACATTCACATTTTCCCTTATTCATTCAGTGTACCCACATTAACAGGAGCATCACTCACACACACACACACACACACAGAAAATAAAACACACTGCAATAAAATGATTCACAGATAGACAGCACGCAGATGTACAGCTGACAGGGAGCCCAAGGGTGCTTTAGGGAATTAAAAGCATTTGTTCAATATTTGCCATGTCAGTCACATGTAACGCTGGTGATGCTGCTGTTATGCAAACATAGATGTGTAAATATGTGCTCTGAGACACACACACACAATGAAGAACCTTTTGCTTTGTCTTTCTCCCACACCCAAACATACACGCTTATATCCTTTTCCTATGTCAGGAAGAGGAAAACATTCCACGAACCTTTCATCTTCCATTTTCACCAGCACCCATTAGTCTAAGCATGGTTGAAAGAGTGTAAAGAAGGGAGATAGGTAGATGGAGTGAAGAGAGAGAGAGAGGGAGGGATGGATTTTGTTAGCAGGCTTCAAGGTAACATTTAGGTGGCCTAATTAGGACAGATCCGTTGTCAGCGGTGCTTTACTGTGATTGATGAATGATTCCTTCTTTGTTAGAGAGATGGAGAGAGACACGGGGGAGAAGAAAGAGTCGCAGTGTGGAAGGAAGCGAAGAGACCTGTGTGTAGAGATAGAGTGGGGATGAGAGAGAGCAGTACAGAGGTAGAGTAGCGAGAGCAGTTAGATGTGTGGATGTGCTGTTGAATTAAACATGAACTCCTTCATTAGGGCCAGACAAAAGGACACACCAAATACAGATGAGGCGCAAGCTTACATACACACACTTGCACACAGACACAGACACACACGCACACGGTTTTTGTTTCATCTTCCTCCCCCTTTACCTTGTCAAAGACACTCTCAAAGACTTTTCCAGGGGAATATTTTCCATCCCAAGGGAAATGTGTGTGCACCAACTTTTATTGTCTCTTCTAAGGTGGAAGGGATAGGGAGACTTAACCCAACAAAACCCTTCTTCTCTCTCTCTCTCTCTTAAGATACTACCTTTACCACTGCAACAGGCTGAGCACCTGTGGCTCAAAGCAGTGCAGTCATATTGTCTTCATGGGAAAAATGTCTAATGCAACTAGACACTGAAAAAGGATACGTGAACAAGTGAATAAAATTGTGCTGGAAAAGTAGCTATTTCGTTCTACCATTATTATTATACTGTTATATTTTTCCTGTTTGTTTCAAAAGTTGAATGAAACCATCAATAGTGGGTTCAATAAATGAGTTCTGAAACAAAAGCAATCATTGCTGCTATTAGTTTTTTTTTTTCTCCTTACCTTGCCTTTTCTTTCTACCTGAATAAAAAATGTACCTCTATGTATCAAACTCTTAATTTTGACTCTGATGTATTTTCTCTAGGTGACCACCAGATTGTGCAGCTCTATCTCAAGTCCAAGGAGACAGGCCTGGCATTCGCAAATACCAGTTTTGTTTTCTACAACTGTAGTGTGCACAAATCGTAAGTCTGACCACTTAAAGATTTCAAAGTTGTTTTCAGATGTGTAGTTGACATTTTTCAGATTTTACAGAGAAGTAAGAATTGCACCGGATGGCCAAAGCATGCATCATTTGTAGTCAGTTTGTCACTCTCCATTGACATTTCAAGTTGGAGTACTCTAGCAGACAACTTATCAGAATTCTTAGCCCTTCATATTGACAAAAAAACTTACTCTGACAGTGTTGGAAATATTTATTGTATACATAAGTAAGTAGGCATATTGAGCTTTTCTTCTCCAGTGTATTTGCTTCAGCTCAATACTAATTCACAACGCTGCCTTCCCTCTCCTCTGCTCTCCATTCAGGTGTCTGTCATGTGTGAGCAGCCCCTACCAGTGCCACTGGTGTAAATACAGACATGACTGCACCCACGACCCTCGCACATGCTCCTTCCAGGAGGGACGAGTCAAGAAGCCTGAGGTGAGCCTCAAACCAGGGCTGGTGATACAAGTGTTTTATTAGGTTTACATCTTTCTTACATGAACAGCAGTTATTCAGTCTTCAAACCGCACCTTAATAGGTGCTGCTGAGAGAGAGTGAAGCCCTCAATGGAGATTTGAAATGTGTGCAGGAGGCCCAAACTGTCTCGCAGCACCTCTAGGTTCAAGGACAGTCAACATGTGGCCCATTAAGAGAATGTCCAAGAATCCCCATAATTTTAATGCTGACCAGCTCCAGACAGCCTTTTCGTAGTGGGCCAGCTAAGTAATAAAACACAGTGAAATAAATTGAGGGGAAATGTTTGGCTACATGAGACTAATAGCTATCATTCTAGGTTTCACATGCAAAAAGAGTTATGTTAAAAGGATTGAGACACCTTTCAGCTGTAGTGCTTCCATCTGGCATGAGTCTCCTGGCATGTCTCGCTCTTGACTGCACATCAAAGGGCAGTGGAAGCTAATAAAACAGAGCCATTTCCTCTTGCCCATCCCTATTCCCAGCGACAGCTTAGTCTGTGTGAATTATCAATAATATTGGCAGCCAGTTCTATTCCCGTCGAAGCAGAGCCCACTGTAATTAGGCTGCTCTGCTGCAGAGGACATGCTACTCACTGGATGGGGTACATTCAGTGAATGCCCCCAACCCACCTACTTCCTGTCCTGTGAGAGGGGTCTCACTCTGATTTAGAGTCATTGCCACAGTGACGGCCTTCAGAGTAGTGCATGGAGGTAAAAAAAAAAAGGGTTGGGTATGTGCCTGTGTTCGTGTGTAACGTCTGGTGTCGGCCTGTGGGTACAGTATGTCTGTGTGTCTGCATGCTTCTTTGTATTTCTATGTTTGTGCGTATGTGTGTGTTTACAGTTTTTGCCTGCCTGAGCCATGCCAATTCACGGTACTTTTTCTGGGGAGGGTTTTACAGGGAGTTAGTGGCCTGTTAATCCTAGCCTGAGGTGAGCTATGATGAAGATCACTACTGCTCATGTCTGGGTTGGCAGGCGCTGCACGACGGGCAGGGACAAGCTTAGCCAGATTGCCTCCTTTGATGAGCAGTCTGCTCTCAATTGTGTTATTCCACCCATGTTTCCCCCGAGCCATTCAACCTGCGCAGACCATATTATTTTCTTTTTCTGCCATTTCCATTATCCTTTTGAACCTTCTGCTTAGTCAGGCCCAAGCCTCAGTCTTTGCAGGTTTACTTTTCCAATTAACTCAGGCGCTGGTGGTCAATATTGACTGAGGATAATAATGTGTGAATCTTCTCCTATTGTGTTGACAACTAAAAGAAAACCATAAATAAAGTGAGGGGGATTTGGTATTAGCACATTAATGACGTCCCTTTTTTGACATGTTGTTTCAGAAAAAGCAGGTGTTTTGCAGGCTTAATGACTTTTAATTTGCTTTTAATTAACCCCTCAAATCCAAGGTCATGTATTTGCTGCCAGATTTTTGGTTGACGTTTTGAATTAATAATTTAGACACACACACGACCATCCAATAGAATCATTCTCAAATTTGATGAAGGGAAACAAGTCAACTTTTCTCGATGAAATGGGATGGCCTCTTTCTGCTGGAGATGATTTTTTTGTGTACTATTACAATTAAGGGATTTCAGGCAGTGATCTGAATAATCCCTCAACGCTATGCTAATGATTGACGCCAGGCAAATCTCCCTACTGGTTGAGCTTGTTGTTAGTATGCATGGCAGGACAGAGTTAAAGCCAGGCCTGGGCGTACAGTGAGTGCCATTCTATTCATGCCAGCAATGATATGGGCTCTCGGATCAGACGTTTGCCTGTTGGCACATTAACCAAGGCCACGTCCCATCTTGCCCTCCACACATCTCAAGGACTTAGCTGTTCTGATGAGCCTCACTGACAAAGAACATGCATGCAGTTCCATTTGGTTACACCGAATAAATAGCCAAAAGTGATTCCTGACCACTGCTGTTCTATTGATTAAGAGATGAATAGGCTGTGCTTGTTTACACAATAAACAGTGTGTGTTTTCCTGCATATTTAGCACTTTCTCAGACCACATCCCCCATCCCTAAAATGCACACAACTGTCACACCTAAAGCAACTTATGAAACTCAGGACACTTCCTGTTCTCTTTGTCTGATGAAAATCACAGGAGAATATTTCCCTTTCCTATTCTGCTTCCTATAACACAGCATTCTCACATCCTGATCTGCTGCCAAGCCTTTCCCTAACATATTCAGCTCCGAGGAAGAAACAAAACACACAAAAATATTAATGTTACCGAATTCATATCATTTTTCCCCTAGCACATATATACTCGTGCATTAGTTACTTCTTGTCTGTGTTGTGGTGATCGACGCCTGGGAGTTTATTTGCCAGGAACTTTATTGATCAAGTGATCAATTTAATTTTATTAAAGAAGCTAAATGCCAGCAGTAATAGCTGTTAGTTGCCAATATTAGACCGAGATGGTGGAGAAAGGTGCTTCAGTTCAATCCAAATCAATGTCATACACAGGCACTGACTGCTGAGGAGTCAGTTGAGTATTAACAGAGTGAAGAGAAAAGGGATATGTCAAAATTGAGTATGAAAGGAAACGAAACAAAGTGGAAGAGAAATGACAAAATGAAGGTACTGAAAGAGAAAGATTGAAGAGCTTCACTATGCTGCTTAAACTGCTCTAACATAGGGACCTTGCTTGGATTTCATTTAACCTCTGTCTTTTTTTTTTCATTTGCCATCATTACTAGTGGTAATAATATTATAAGCACCATGTGAGTTCCTACCATAGAACCGAAAAGTAACTAACTACTGCGCTTGTGTTATGCGGGAAATTATTACTGGATTATTGCATGTGCACTAACTTTTGGTTTTACCTTGAAATAAAGTAGATTCGGTAATCTATATAAACTGTTTGTTTACGATCTGGGGGTGTCTTGTGTTTGTTGCTCCATCAGTCTTCATTGTTTTGGCAATGTCACCGTCCTCTCACATCTCGGCAGTCAGTTTAGTGAGTAGGATTTTATCATAGCCAATGGAGATGATGGCCAAAACCAGAGTTGTAATAAATTATCATGTTCCTTTAAGAGCAAGGACAAAGAGGCTGAGTGAGACCAAAAATTGCAGGAGAAAAAAGCAACGAAATGGCAGGATAAGAACAAGGTGAGAAGCAGCAGGAAAGGAGGGAGGGTGAACAGAGAGCAGGAGAGTGTCTTTGCCCAAGGCTCTGTAGGAAATGATAAAACAGAGGCCAGTTAAGGAGAGCTCTTGGTAACCACAAGGTGTGTGTGTGTGTGTGTGTGTGTGTGTGTGTGTGTGTGTGTGTGTGTGTGTGTGTGTGTGTGTGTGTACGTGTACGTGTACGTGTATGAAAACTTAAGATCCTCTTCATCTTCACACCCTACCCTGCTATAATTATGGGCCTCTCTCTCTCTTTCTTTCGCTCTCACACTCCCTTGCTTCAAACTATGCCAAGGGCTTTTACATTCACAGTTCCCACACCGCTTCCTACTTTCTGTCACTCTCGCTATCTCCACCCTTCACACCTCCCACCAGCCTCTAATTATCAGATCTAAGTAGGTCCCTGAGAAGAAAAGAAATCGGGAAAGAGAGGGGGAGAGAGAATCAGTGTTAGTTGATAAGAGAAATGACAAGGGTCAGTGAGCTAGATAGGACGAATAACACAGGCTTGGTTTAGAGAGCGATAAATGAAGGAGGAATAAAGCACGAGCATGAAGGAGAATCAGAGATGAGGTCAGACAAAACAATGAGTCAGTGATGGAAAGAGGAAGAATGAAGGATAATTATGTAGAGAAAAAAGAGAGGTACCAACTTGATTTTCAAAAGTCAGTGCTTATTATGTTGTTATGATGAGTCATGCTGTTGACAGGTACTTTTCTCTTTCTAGTGCTTTACTCCAAGTCCCTGATTACATGACTGTAGGACTGTCACTGACGTTCACATCTTCACATACAGCCACCTCCCTTCACGTTTAAGATGTATTTTAGTCTCTCTTGACTACTACTCAGATCAGTTATCTCTTCTTTCAGCCAGGAGAAAGATATTTAAGTGTTGTTTCACCCAAATACAAAAGAAACTTCCCTAATTCTACTGGTATCTACTCGTGTAGATAGTGTTGATTAAATTTATCCAGCTTTTGAGATATCCACCAAATCAATGGCAGCATTTGTCACATTACTGTAAATAATCCACTTAACTATTGACACTTAGAAGTGTCAAGGAAAAATGTTTAGAATTTGGTCTGCCAATTATTTCGTGTAATCAGGACTCTGTTTGTGAAAAGACATGTTGCATTTTTTATGTAATTTGCAAATGATGTAAACACCACAAATGAAATTCACCTTTCTAGTTTTATGGTTGCAGTAGAAATATCAGACAAATATCTTTTTAAAAAAATCCAAGCAAATAACTCACTGCATGGCAATACCACTAGACTTAATTGACAAAATGTTATTATTATTCTTTTTTTTTGTAATGTTGGTGAAATTACTCTTTCAACGCCACTAATAAGTAGCCTTCTAAAACACTGCAAAGTTTTAATATGACCATCTTACCACATTTCACTTCTCTACCCCACTCTCCTTCTCTTCCTCCTTCTGTTGCTTGGAGTCAAGCAGCTGACAGTCAACAGCCTGGTGGAGTGGAGAGCTTCAAGAGTTGCAAATTTAAATTTTTGTGTCTGTACGATGGCACACAGCGAGAGCATGTGCATATGTATGGAGTTGTGTTTGTGTTTATGTACTATGCGGCTTGTGCACGTGTATCTGTGAGGTGATTTGCATTTGCTCCTCTGTTATTTATCGCACCTCAGTCATCGGGGGTAGAAAGGGTGGGGAGCAGCAATATACGCACTGACATCAGATCAAGTTAACGTCGACGTAAATCTTAACAGGCGACAGCGAGTATAACTGCCAACGCCACAAGCATCAGTAGCCAACGAGGATATACACATGTTTGTCCAAACCACTGAGAGCCCACTTGGCCTCAGGGACTGCTGGCATCGATCATGGTGTGTTACATGAGTGTGTCTGAGTGTACATGTATACATAGAAACAGAAAAAACAGAGCTAAGTGGGAGGAAAAACACAGGCTATCAACAGCTTACATGCTTGTTTGTAGATTCCTTTCCACATCATGAATTTTTCATTGTTTTACTATTTCCTCTGTCACAAAATAAAAATTTGTTAGAATTAAGATTAATTAAGTTATGTTATTGATTTTAAACAAGACAAGGGGAATGACAGGCTATACTGCTAGCCAGGTTGATTGTGTGTGTGTGTGTGTGTGTGTGTGTGTGTGTGTGTGTGTGTGTGTGTACAATCTGCAGTGCTGGGGGAAGCCTGCGTCAGAATTACAGGGCAGATGACTGGTTTATGGGTTTAAATAAACTTGTGTGTACAAGCCTGGGTGTACTTGTGTGAAAGAGTGTGTTTATGTGTGACCATGTAAGATTATTAACCTGAGACCACATTCATGTGTATTTGGAGCATAGCTGTAAAAATAAATAAATGACTGATGTCAGTGTTGTAAAGAGTATTGTGGAAGGTGTTAATGAAATGTTGAAATAGTGAGGGTGTGTGTGTGTGTGTGTGTGTGTGTGTAGATAGCTGCTGCTCGAATTTGCATTTTGAAGTTTTCCATCTCCTTAACATGTTGTCATAAAGGCGAGATGATACAAGAGATGCTGTCTGGCTTTGACTTGTGGCGTTTATCTTATACTGTAATGGGATTCCAAGGCTATAGTGTGTGTGTGTGTGTGTGTGTGTGTGTGTGTGTGCGTGCGGGAGTGAGAGAGAGAGCGAGCATACACTCATATGATATGTCAGTGTGTTAACCTTGGATCTGTTTACATGTACCAGAAATGCTCATTTTGGTGTGACTTTAGATTTCAGACACTTCAGTGCATTTAGTTGGGATGCCCTCTGTGTGCGTGTGTGTGTGTGTGTAGTCCTATCACCTCATCACCATATGCCACTATCAGTGCAGATCTGTGTCTTTGAGATTCAGCTCAAGTCACCATGTTAAGTCATACGCCAGTGCCTCCTATGCCTTCATTTCCACAAACCAGATCAAATTTATTGTCCCTATTGTTCAAGTGTATTAACTGGAAGAGATGTGATTAAAAATGGATTGCATCTCTCTTTGCTCTCCCACTCATTTTCGTTCTCCAAATACGACCCTTCGTTCTTAGGAAAATGAGATTTGGAAGAGCAAACACGAATGCACCACCTCTTCCTTCCTCTCCACCACCACTGAACTCACTCACCCTGTGTGTCATTTATCTATAATGACTTTGTGAATAGTGTCACAGAGCGTTCCCCCCTCTCTCACCACACAGCCATCCAGTCAGTCACTCAGCCTAACCCAATCAAGTGGCTTTTAATGAACTTCAAACAAGTGTTATCACCCAGTTCAACGTGCGCTATGCTTCACTCCCCCCCAGCTCCATCCATGCGGGGGTTCACCTTATCTGCTCTCCTTCTTTTCACCCTCTTTCCCTCTGCCTCTTTGACATGCTAAGGCTCCTCCTGTTGCATACGCTTAATGGTATTTTTTGCCTCTTTCAGTCGCTCTGTTCTTTTGTTGTTCCTCTCTCTCATTTTGCCTATTTTGCTGTCTCTCTATCCACCGCTCTTCAGCGAAAACATGAAAGTTTGCAAAGTACTTAGGAAAGTGCTGTTCTCTATTTACTATCTTTACCCTCTTTTACATCTCTCCTCACCTTTCACTTCTGCTTGTCAGTCACGTTCCTCTTCGTGCCACATCTTTTTTTTTTACACTTGTCCTCTCTGTCCTCCTCTGTTTGTCTTTTCTTTTTTTTTCTTCTCTGTCCAACTCTTTCCCTCTCCTTACCTGGCCTCCTCTTCTTTCCATTACTCCTCTTCATCTTTCAGATAAGTCATAGGTGCTCTATATTTAGCCATCTACTCACACCTGAATTGATTGGCTGTTAATTTTAGACCTCCAATTGCTAAGTGACTCCCTCACCTCTCTTTTTCTCTCTCTCACTCTCTCTCTCTCTCTGTCATTCACTCTTGCCCAATTACTGCACAGGCAGAAATCAAACTTATTTTGATATGTCAGTGACATCTCTTTTTCTTGAACAAAAACATGAATGCAACAACCAAACATACAAATAAAAACTGCGAGCTCATATCTCTGTATAACAGTCTGATTCATTGTATCATTAATGTTCCCCTCCTGTGGGTAATGACAGTGGAGTACAGATTGAGCTGGCTCTTCATTCACAGTGACTGTGAGCAGTTCCCAGGACTGTGTAACTAAGAGGCTTCGCTGATCTCACCCTATAACACTAAAAACAGTTCATGCTGAAGTGTCCTTGGATTAGATTAAATGAATGTTGGTGAAGTATTGTAGATAAATGAGGAAAGTTTTGATGGCTCTGAGTTTACAGAACACTGCCAGGTTTTAGGAACATTCCTGGTGCAATTAGCGCCATCCTCAGTGTCTCCAAACGGATGTAACGGATTGAAAAGGTTGATGTTGCATTTCAATTAATGTCAAAAACTGTCAACTATTTAAAAAACCTAATCAATTTTAATTAATTAATTAATTAACTACCAACTATTTTTAAAGAAACTAATATTTTGACTGTTCTTTACTATATTATTGATGACAATAAAATAAAGCAGTGCTCAAACTAGTCAATTTCATAGTGTGAGGTTTTGTTTTTGTAAGTAATCCAAAATTTCAGCACCAGATCAGCTCCTTTGTGACGGGACTGTGTGGAATAGATCTGCAATCTGATATGAATTAATTTATCTGAGGTGCCAAAATTGGCATCACAGATAGGATCAGTATGTGCATAGTTGAAATTATGTCACAATGTTTTACAACATAAGGCTTAAATAATTTGAGCCTGCATGTTCGGTCTAAATGGTCTTCTGCATATGAAGTTTGGCATGGAAAGAGCTAGATTTACATATGTGAAAGTGGATCTCTAATAGAATTTGTTGTCTTCCTAACATTTCACCATTCTCCCAGAAAAATGCATAAGAAAGGTGACAGGCAAGCTGCGTTTGTAATGACACTCAGGTGCAGAATTCATCTGAGGCGAGTTCTAAAAGGCTTGGTTAATCTAAAGCTCAACAGTGGAATTGCAGGAGCTCCTTGAGTAACATTAATCTAGTTGCAATTGTGCATTAGACCCACTGCGAAGACCTGCAGTTGGTCACTCTCTTTCCTTGTCACTTTGTCTCTCTTCCAGGGGTGTCCCCAGTTACTGCCTGCAGAGAGGATCCTGGTTCCAGTCAACGTGGTGAAGCCCATCACACTAAGGGCAAAGAATCTCCCACAGCCCCAGTCTGGTCAGAGGGGCTACGAGTGTCTGCTGACCATCCAGGGAAACGAGCACAGAGTTCCTGCCCTGCGCTTCAACAGCTCTTCAGTGCAGTGTCAAAACACCTCGGTAAGGAGTGTGTGTGCGTACGTGTGCGTTTCAATATGTCAAGTTCTGTTACATATCATCATTTACCACCACCCACCCACACACCAACACAATCTCTATAAAGACGCCCCATTTCTATAAAGGTTTCCCATAAAAGAGACCATAATACTTTTTCGATCTCTGTCACACACATACACACACACACACACACACACACACACTCATTCCAGCTCAGGGATTTTTGCTCTGGCTAGACAGTGGGTAGATGAGACAAGAGCCTGACTTGTCTCACCTACACAACCATCCCTGTGATCGGGTTCCATTCACTGACTGAATAATACATTGACAGCAATGAAAGAATACCATGAAAAAGGCTTTATGCTAGTCTTGATGCTAATCGTCTGTTGATACAATAACATCTCATCTTCCTGTCTGTCTTCATCACTCTGAGTGTGTGTGTCAGTGTCTGTGTGTAGAGATGTCTGTGGGATCTGTGAGCATAATCAGAGTACAATCCAAATATTGTACTTTGATTGAGCAGTGAAGGAGGGAAACGGTAATTTAGCGGAAAATTATGATTCTAGCATCAACCCGCCATACTGCTGGTGTTACAGAACCAAAAGAAAAATAATCTTCTCTTTGAAAGCTCCCTGGTGTATGGTGTGTGGCTGTGAATTCAGCATGCATGCGTGTGAGTTCATGTGTGTATTCATTGTGTGTACAGCCACCTGTTGGTGATGCGTTTCGCATTCAAAGGTGTATTGTGATAGCGTAGGCTTTTGGACTTGGAGATAATGGACAGTTAAAAGTAGCCTAACAGCTTCTTTTTTACTCTCTCTCTTTTACTCTCTCTCTCTCATACTCTCTCTCCCATCTCTCCTTCCGTCTGTGGTTGCCATGGTGATAGTATTTCTATGATGGGATGGAGATGAGCAGCCTTCCTGTGGAGCTGACCGTCATCTGGAACGGAGATTTCAGCATTGACAACCCCGCCCACAACAAAGGTGAGTAAGCACACGCACATGCGTGCACACACACACACACACACACACA
>NW_019525441.1:131553-162330 GCF_002814215.2 Seriola lalandi dorsalis | reverse complement strand
TATATATATATATATATATATATACGCATACACTTGAATCAATATCAACTTTTCTTCTTTTTTCTTACAATATCATAAAAACCACACACACATATATAGTCGACATAGTTTCTGATAAACTCTCACTTACACACACACACACACACACACACACACACACACACACACACACACACGTAAAGCTGCTGCCTCCCCATTGTTGCCCTTGGAGCCGGTCTCCATGGCAACAGGCGGGCGGTGTGCTGAGGTGCAGCATCCATCCTCTGATGTTGGTGTGTAGAGTGGTTAACTTTAACACATCCTCTGTTACGCTTTACTTCTGTAGGTCTCTCTTTCGCCTCCCTGTCTCTCTTTGTTTCCATCTGCCTGTCTGTCTCTGTCCGTCTCTGAATTCCATTTTCTTGCTCCTCTTATTTCTTTTCAGCTGTTTCTCTTATTTGCTCTGTCAACACCGCTCTGGGAGTTTGGCAATCTATCAATCTCTTTCACCACTGCCTCTCTCCTCCCTTCATTTCATTTCTCTCATCTCAGCAATTCAACGTGCTTCACTAGCGTACATTACATGAGAAACATTGGCAAAGCATATACATGTACAGCTGAACTAAGTAATGGTAATAAATAACCAATATGTAATGAAAACTAAAATTAAAATTCTGATTCTAACTAAGCAAAGATAGCTTATTATTCCTGGCACAGCAACAGCTATAGCTATAAGATTTATTTCTCTGCCTTTCCCTTTCTTTTCTATCTAACTCTCCATCTACTCACTGTATATGTGGAATGACAGCTTAGTGCTCAATTTTTAAGCACTCAGCATTCAGCTGCTGAGCTTGATTCAGTTTGGCCACTGGCGATCCACCAGTGTGAGTGTACCATGCTGGGATAGAGAAACAGCAGCATGCTGGGGGTTGTAGTTCTCTGACAGGAAAACAGCTCATTTTAACCAAAGGCAGTGGAGTCAGGCGTAAGAAGCAAATTGTTCAAATGTGGATGATATGCCAACATGACACTGTGCTGTAAGGCAAAGTTGTGTGTGTTTGTGTGTGTTTGCAGTTGTGTGCCTGAGTCAGATACAGTGTACAAAACATATCCCCGAGCACAAGTGTAGAACCAAAGAAGCAACAAAAGTTGGAGACAGAGGGGAGGATGCTTAAACTAGAGTCATCCCCTATCCTCCTCCTTCCTTTGTTTGCCTGTGGAGGAAGCAGCTCCCAGGGCATCACTTGATGGACAGATCACACATACCTCTTATCACAATTAAAAAGAAAATGGTCGGTCCGTTGCCATGGAGATGATATGTTAAACGTGTGGTGGGTTCGCAGAGGCGAGAGGCAGCAGTGTAGGAACCTCAGAGAGAGAGGGAGTATATAGAGGTGATGATAGATGGAGAGATAATGAGACAAAGATATCAGCAAATGTCTCTCTCAGAATGTCGAGTTTGTTGTTTGCATATTCAAACAACAGCTGACAGACATTGAGCGATATGAGTAAACAACCCAAATTGTAGTTTGTTGTGTGTGTTTGTCCATCATTTAGAGGCTTTTTCCCAAAATAATTTCACATGCCTTTGCAGTGCTGTAATCATTTGTACAAAGGTTGCTTACTCTGGTTTTCTACTCTTCCTCCCTCTTCCATTACCTTCTTCCATCATCCGCCCCTTTCTTTCCTCCCTCCTGCACAGTCCATCTGTACAAATGTGACGCCCAGCGAGGAAGCTGTGGTTTGTGTCTGAAGGCAGACCCGCTGTTTGGGTGTGTCTGGTGTAAAGGAGAGAACCGCTGCACCCTCAAGCAACACTGCCCCCATCCTGAGAACCAGTGGCTGGAGCACAACGGCATCAACAGCAAGTGCACCCACCCGCGGATCACACAGGTGAGACACACATACCAGGAGACACATGCATCAGTGTTGGTGTGCGTCCACGAATACAGTACATACTTAACACGTAAGCACCAACATGGGCAAAGCAATGCCAACATTAATGTAGGTTCTTATACATATACATACATAAATACCTTAATTACAGATGGTACAGATGGTAACATACTCATAGCCCACTCAGCAGCTGATCATTTCAACATAATGGCAGAGGCTGAGTCACCACCAGCTATTCAGTCTGACAGCAAGATCAATACATTTATTTTACACCTTTTTACAGTGAGGATACACATCTCACTCTTCAAAAAGTTTCAGTGATAATGATATTTTAGAATCACAATCATGAAAATAGGCATTTTAGATGTCTTTTCTCAAAAAAGTAAGTTGGACAGTGGCTATCTTTGATGGAAATTAACTCCTCCCTTACTTTCAGTATCCTAACATTCAGATAGTCCATGTAAAGCCTAAAGAGAGACAGATCATCCTCACTTTTGCTAGTTATCAATCAACTCTGCACAGATGTGCATGTAAACCCCCGTTTAACCCAGCATGCTCCTGAAAACCATTAACACAGTGTGAGGCAAATAGCCTTGACTTGTGCAAGACATATAAAAGGGGCAATAGCAGAAGGGATAAGGTGAGATGAAGGATAAGACAAATACAAAGGAAATGGATGGATGGAAAGATGGCCAGATAAAGAGAGAGTAGGATGGATTGGGTTCACTTGAAAGAGAGGTGTGGTGACATATGGGTAGATTGAGCCAGAATAGTCACAACAGGCTAAAGGGGTGGAAGAAGACCCCAAACTTACCCCCTCCCCTTTTCCCAGTGATGGATGTAAGGGTCCCCTCTGCAAGCTTTTCCCAAGGAGGAGTGTTAGGAGCAGATGGTGACTGACTAAAGCTGAAGGGATGAAGCAAAGCGTGAATAAAAAAGAGAAGGGAATCCCCTTCGGTGTCCTGCGGAGTGATGGGTTTGGACAGAGAGAGGGAAGAGGGATACAGGAATGAAAGAGTAATCCCTTCTCTGGTTTCTTCTCCCTGTGGCATCGTAGGTGAACCAGCATACAGATAAGTGGTTGACCTTGGTGGAGATTCAGCGAAAGCAGCACCATAAATCTGATAGATTCTTGTGACCTTACAACATGACCCTGATCTTTTTAAGTAGGGAAAGGAGGGGAGTCAGACGGGAGAGGACCAAAGTGTGGAATCTTTGGAGTTCAAGGAAATAGACATCTTCAAAACAGTGGACTTACCTGACTTTCTATTCTCATTGATAACCTAAACGATTTCGATTATTCTTATCTAGGCAAAATCAAATCTGCTCTTGAGGAAGGTGATGAAAAGATGATGATATTTTGTCCCGCGTTCTGCTTATAAAAGACTCTGGATCAGACAGTTGCACTCTATTATTCCTCTACTGCAGTGTTTGTCTTCAGCCTGAACAGTGGATTTATTCCTGGAGATGGGCCCTGTATTTCTCCTTACATGCCTGAGGCTGCAGCAGGGACATATTGCAGCTTTCTCACGTCCCCCATAAAAACTGTCAGCTGGTGAGGAGTGAGGACTTTTCCAAGACGACCAGGGCCCTAATGCATTCTAATACGCTTCATTATAATGACATCTCCCGTCAACAATATGAGGGGGAGAGACTCACATAGAAAGATGGAAAAAGAAAGGGCGAGAGAGGGAGAAGTGATTAAGTGTTTGCCTCTACCCAACCGTCAATTATCTTGTCAAAGTCACAAATCTAATCAACGCCTCATTGCGTCTCTCACTCTCTCTCTTTCATTCTTTCACCCCATTCTTCTACTTCGCGATTTCTCTTTAAGTCTTTCTCCCCCTCCATCCTCAATATTTGCTAATAAGTGGTGAGCCACGATGCATTGTGCGCAATCTTTTTAATTGCATGTATTGTAGCCTCATCCCCAGGAGGCTCTTTTTTTTCATTAAGACATCAGCAGGGAGCTTTATTAATCAGACATTCAACCATACGATAACGATATCTCCCACATGACAGCCACAGGACTTGTGTTGTGCATGACCTAGCTTGAGCTTGCCTCCGTCGTTCGATTGGTTAGTTCCTTTCAAGACCAACTACTAGTTTGTTTCAATTCACTTCTTTGAAAAATAATCAAATAGTCAAATTAAAATCTTTTGATGCACATGTAGTCGTAACATAACGATTATCACATTACAGAATACAAGAGCTTCAAGCCATGAGATAAGGCCCTCTACCTGTGAACACCACAGGGGGGTCATGCAGCCAAGTATAAACTGAACAGTAAAACAATGAGAGTCTCAGCCTTAGTGAAAATCCTTTGGATAACTATTTTTCAGGGGAATGGTGACACAGCATCATTAAAGCTGGGCCCCTGCCTGCAGCATGGAGGACTTCTATTTGGCAGAGACAGATAGGGACAGACGATTCTGTGTCTGTCTCAAACATCCATCCATCTGGGCCGGCCTGATGATGTGTATGCACACACTCAGTGGCCAAAAAGTAATTGTGTGAGTAAAGTGTTGATGGATGTTGGAACCTCCTCATCAACAGTGAGAGATGTTACTGATAAATCAAAGGACACTGATTACTGCAAAGATGTCACCTAATGCCAGGTTTTAAGTTAATCTTATGTAATAGATTGTTGCGGATTTCATTGAATGCAGGATTGAGAAATGACAGTCCCCTGACCCTGAGTCTCGACCCCTAAGCTGTCACTGTAGCTATTATTTTGTCGTTTATGGTCTCTATTCTGCAGCCGTCTCTCCCACCCCCCACCCTTTTCTGAGAGTTACATAACGTGTAACAGAAACACTTAACACTCATCCTGAAAGCGTTTGGAAAAAATGAATTATAATAAATAGCTATCGTTCTTCACCCTTTTGTCCTTCTACACCTGATGATTGCTATTGAGGAGAGCCTTTGTCAATACAGTGGTTAGACAAGAACCAAAACACTAACTAGAAATACTGCAGTCTGACTGGCCGCTAACACTGTTCATCTCACACCATTTGGGAAGCCATCATTTTGGCTAAAATATGTTTGAGTAGGAGTTTATAATCAGACACCAGTAAACAGTCATTCCTACTTAGCCACTACTTGAATAAACTCACTCATGATAACACCACTGTATAACATGAATGTACTGGCACTGCTGTGGATATACCTTACACTCTGAATTGTTTGACATGCTAATTTCATTAAATAAAGATGACGGCACAAAATGCAAGAAGGGCGAAACAAATCGGGAGGTGTCATTAATATCACACCTTTACTTTTATTACATTTACTCATCTACAATTTACACATCGAAATATGATACTGATTTAGGTTTTACCCACCTCCCACCTTCTTCTGCCCATTCACACTTTATGTTGCATGTAAAATGTGTTGTGCAATGTACTAATGCTTTTTGTTTAGGAAAACAAACCAAAGCACATCTCCAAAATCATCAGTCTACATTTGAATTTCAACAGATCACCCCTCTGCGGGGTCCCAGGGAGGGCGGCACGCTTGTGACCATCCGTGGTGAGAACCTGGGACTGGAGTTCAGAGAGATTCAGGATAACGTGAAGGTGGCTGGAGTGGATTGCACTCCTATACGTGAGGGCTACATCCCTGCTGAACAGTAAGTCACTTTTTATATTGATGACTGATTCTAAAACACCGGCAGCACTAAGTAGTAAATAGCACATTCGCACCATGTCATTCTCAACTTACATCCGTGCAGAGCAGTAAGCAGCAGCAGCCAGTTTATAGTAGCTATAAATAGCATATATAGTGATAATTACAAGTTGTAATGCTCTTTGCTGCATAATAATTTACTATTCTGTCAACCAATATGAACGAATATAGTATTTTCCAGCTGAACTAGAGCCGCAGGGAGCAGTCAAACTACATTTAAAACAGCAGCAAAAATAAATGATGAATTCACCATAATGTTTCTGGTTTTGCCGTAATCCCATTGTAAAAGCACTATGACCCACAGCTGAACACGTCACACGACACTTGAGTTACACACAGACGCAACACCGTGTTACCTGTGCTGGCCACATGACAGAGATATAACTAGTCAGCCAGACCAACTGATCATGAGTCAGAGTACTCACCTCAGGATGTTTATGTGCATGTGTGTCTGTGAGCGTGAGGCAGCAATAGAGAAAAAGAGTGAGTAAGAGGCTACAACATAAGCAGTGAACTAATGCTGAATTGGACCGATCCCTAGACAAGCAGAAAATGGCGTTCGATTTAACGTTCAGTCACAGCAGTGCACATACAGTACAATAGACTTGTATGTGTACTGCTGAGAGCAACACAGAACAGCTCAGGCTTTCATATTTCATAGCGGCACATACACGCAAACAAACACACACGGCCCCATAATCATTCTAGAAAGTTTGGGAGGCTACATTTAGTTGACATTTGAGTTTAATCCAGGGCTTTGGTTCCTTACAGGTGGCGTTTATCAAATTATTTTAAACTAGTTTAAAGTTGGCTTATCAACAGACCCAGTGCTGCTTCTGCTAAGAAAGTAAGTTGTGTGCCAGCACTTTCTAAGCAAACGCTGACCCAGCAGAAGAGGTAGCTGTATTTGAGGTCATATGTAAAAGGATAGAGACTTTTTCCTTTTTCTCCCACAAGTTGGCAGAGCTCGGCAGGTAAAGCCACTGCCAAATAATACATTATTTTATTGACGTTTTAACATAGGTTGAGATCCATTCTTCTTAAGTAATCTGCTCTGCACTGGCTGGCAAGGCGAACTGCAGCAGGGTTTTCCAGGGATTGCTGCATATGCATTTTTGTGTATGGCATATACATTTGGGTGTGTCTGTATATTCCCATCCATGTGTTTTTTCTTAAGTGTCCTACAATAATGCCAATCTGTGTTTCCAGGATTGTGTGTGAGATGGGTAAAGCAGAGAAGAGCCAGTATACTGGGCATGTGCAGGTCTGTGTGGGAGTTGGAGAATGCATAGCAGAATTCACAGCAAATTCCTCCAAGTACTACTACTTTGTGGTGAGTTTCTATTTTTTTCTTTCTTTTTGTATAAACGTAAAATTTTTACATTTAAAAAGGTTTCTGATGGTTAAAACTCTTTAGGTGATGGAATTATTGAAAAGTGCTTTGCCTCTTTGCAGGAAAGCAACCACACTGCATATGTCACTCAATGCATTTTCTCACCTGCTGTGTTAATTCTGTATGTACATGTCGGTTTCCTTGTACTGTGTACGTGGCTGTGATCAACATGGTGTGGTTCTCACCAAGGGCTGGTCTCCCTCTCAGCATTTATCTCATGCATGTGTCAGCAGTGAGACATGACTGGCAGTCACTAATGAGACCAGAACGAGGAAGAAACACTGATGGTTATAAAAAATAAATTCTGCAGTGAACACATAAAAACAAAATCATAACACACTTGTTCATGGTTCGTCCAGTTCTCACTCTACACACAATTAAGCAGCATTACTCACACACACACACTCGCATAGTCGGAAATAAATTTGCAGTTGTTGCCATTATGTACTCGTTTTATGCAGTGTTATCATTTTTACTGCCATCCATTAATGGGTGCTGGCCAAGGTTTATTTCTCAATGGGGTCCTTGTAGAGGATTATATGATGTTAGGTCTAGATGTCACACTACACAGTGGGCTGGAGATGAGATTATGAGAAGGCTGAAATGAACTGGAGGCAGATTTACTTTAGCTTCAGCTTCCAGTGGACTACATTAGCTGCTGCTGTATCAATTGAATTTGAAAGATTTCCACCACAGTATAGTGTATGTAAGTGGGATTAGTCAGTTCACGTTTACATCAACACCCAGAGGCCTTTTTAGCTGAGAATGCTCATTCAGTAGATTTCTTTTTTCTGGAGCCCACATTTTCTGAAAACAAACTGATAGTCTAATGATATAGGAGTAGGTTCACTCATGTGTGTCTCAAGCTCTGATTTTAGAAATCATTTTCTCATTACTATGGTAGAAAGGGTGTTTATGTTTAATAAGGATGTATGAGTGGGCTAAGAATAAAGAGAATTCATTGTATATTGCATGTATATACTGTATGTAGTAAATTAAAACAAATGAACAATGTAAACACAACTGTTTGCATACAAAACTGTGCGGAGTCCTTCACATTTTCGACCTGTTTTATTTATTACCTGTTCACTTGTGCATTTAAGTATTTCACTGATATGCATCATTTATTTTGCTACTTTGATTCACTTTGACTTTTGACCCTGCCCTTTCTCCAGATCCCGAGGATTATCAACCTCAAGCCCAGCAGAGGGCCAGTCTCTGGAGGAACCATTGTCAACATCACCGGCAGCCACCTTGATGCTGGGAGCAATGTGTCGATCATGTTTAAGGACCAGCCATGCACTTATCTCAGGTTAGTGGGGAACAAGTTAGAACTACCCATGCCACTCACACTCCAACAGTCCATTAACAGCTCAGTCAAAGGCAGTGTTAGTCAAACTACAGAGAGTAAACTTCTCTGACTGCTCATCTTCCCTAGATAATTTTTTTTCCCCACATAAACTGAAACATTGATTAAATATCCTGGGATCTATCATGACGTAAATTTTTTGATTGAAAAGCTTTAATTTTTTACTGAATTAGAAGTGACATTTTCTTAATGTATAAATCATTGGGAAAATACATAGTATTACTGTAATCCACCATTTAACACTGATCAATGCACAATTCAAAGTTCAGTCAATAAACTCTCTATCCATGTTCACTTAACCAACCATTCAGCCACCTTAAATATTAGATTATTATTGGTTTTTGAACCATTTAGTTGTCTGCATCAACAGTGATAACAACTAGGGAGATGACTCCTGAGTGACTACACAACGTAATATATTGTTCAATAGGGCTCATATATAGTAACGCTGACATATCACTTGCACACTAATGTTTCATCCTATCATGACTTTAGGAGGGGTGGCCAGTGGCTCACCTGCCGAACCCATGCTTCCCTGCACGGCTACGGAAATGTGTCTGTGTCTGTGAGCATAGACAGAGCTCATCTCCAGAGAGACCTGCGCTTTGAATATGTGGAGGATCCCACCATCACCAAGATAGAGCCTGAGTGGAGCATCTACAGGTATGGTAGAAGGGAACATTTGGGGTTAGCTAACTTTTTTGACAACAGGTTGCATGTTACTCAGCTGGTATCAGATAGTGAGGGATTCTATGGATCCTGTGGATGGAGATAAAACCACCAGAGCAGGCGCTTGTCAGAAAGAATGACAAAAATGACCAGCAAATAAGGCCAATTCACAAAAAAAAATCAAAATGTTGCCTCAGCAATCTGATCTAATGTCCATACATCAATATCACTCCCAGTGAGTAATTCATATCACCTTAATAATCTGAAGTATTCTTTTAACCTTGTTGTCAATCATTTTTCTCTCTCACAGTGGACACACCCCAGTGACAGTGACAGGAACTAACCTGGACATCATTCAGACACCACTCATCAGAGCCAAATACAATGGCCATGAGACACTCAATGTAAGTAATAACAACACAAACAATGTGATAGTAAAACCAACTGCCTTGTGGTTTATTTTTGGTAAAATTATTTTCTTTGTAGTTTTTTTTTTGTTTGTATGTATTTATGTTTGTATGTACTTATGTTTTATGTTGTTGTGTATTGTATTGTATATGTATGAGATTTCAATATTTGGAAATTTGTTTAATACGTGTTTTGTTTTGGTGCAGCAGTCAAAATAATGTAAACTGACTGACTGAATTAAATGAACAGGATGAACTATCTGCACCACCACCAGTGTTTCTAAATACCTACTATGCCTTGATAGCGAGGGAAGTCAGCCATTGTAAATGTCAGTCTTTTTTTTTTTTCTAGAGCATGACTAAATTCCTCAATGCCACTTCTAGGTAAATGGGTGAAGGAAAAACACAGAAAGGGCATAGTCAAAATCAACAGGTTGCAGTTGAATTACAAGAGAATGATGTAATTCCTCTCCATACCTTTTTAACAATAGGGACTTTTTGACACTGAACTACAAACCACAGAGATTGGCCCTTATCCAATTCTTTTATCGTCTATTCACCCTTTTACCCAAGGGAGGGTAGATAAAGCCATACAAGGATCTCTGTGATCTGATTGAAAGAAGAGGGAGTAACAAAAGGTAGTAATGCTATCTTCACGGTCTATTTGAGCATGAGCTTGCACTACGTTTAACATCTGTGCTCACATGTCCCTTTAATGGACTTTACTTTCAGCATGTACTTTTAACCAACATAAATAAAATGTGCCATTAGTTAATCTGCCCACCTCTTTCTTACGTAGCTGCGTTTTTACACTGAGTGAAAGGGAAACTGAGATGAAACAGAAAAAAAAAAAATCCAAGCGATTTCAAACAACATTGTTGCAGGAGGGACAGGCGGAGGGATTTTTCTTTTTTTCTTTTTTTTTTTTATATTGTTTACAATCACGTTCCTTCCTGCAGCAGCAGTACAGGATACATGTCAGTGATGTCCTGAAGGCCTTGCTGGATTTGTCAAGTTTGATGTTCTGGGAGCCAATTAGACTGACAGGCAATAGTTTGAGTGGCTGCATGGCAGGGGTTACTGTGGAAATGTGAAATGGCTGTGAATGAGACAGAAATGTCTTGAATAAAACCCGTGCAAGTGGTTGATTTGTCAATGCCCTGACAGATAGAGAGGAATGGAGACGTTAGAGGGATATTGAAGGGCGTGTGACATGACAATGACCAATCGGACAATCTGTCTTTGTTTACAAAGCTGACTTTGAGATGTGAAAAAAGAACAAATTTAAAGAATTTAAATCACATCACATGTCAAATGAGAGACCATGGCTATGACAAAGAATAAAAAACAAGAGTGAGACAAGACACAAAAAATGTATGAGACAGTGTAATTGAGTGGGAAAGTGGTATGGAGAAAAATGAGTGAGTGAATGAGTGTGTCACTGACAGAAGAGAAGATCACAGGGAGGAATACTGGGGCAGGGGATAAAGAAGTGATGAGAGGGTGGGGGTGTCTTTCTAGAAATGAAGGAAGGGTAAGACCCAGTTATCACTCCTGAATCTTCACTCATCAAAGCCTGATTGTGGTGAGACTGCACCGGCTCTCTAACTGCACCTCATTTTAGGGCTTTCTTTGAGGAAAACACTCCAACAGGTTCTCTTTGCACTTTCTGAAATAGAGGAGCTCCTAGTTTGAATTGAGTCTCCGAACCGATGGCTTAGTGAAATGTAAATCAGTGACTCAAAAGATTCACATTAATGACTGTTGATGCGATGACTTGGCATGTGGTAAAGTTGGTGCATTTTCAAGATCCAGTGTGATAGAGGTTGAGTTACAAGGAGGCAAATGAGGTAATAGGGAACTTTGTCATAAGTTTGGGAATGAAGTATATTGAGATCCATCCATGAAAAGTGATGTGAATGATACATATTTCTCTATAAATGTATTGTTTTTTTTTTTTTCTTCCACTAAACATTCCACTTTATTTGCAGAGGATATGCTCATTCATGAGTGTTTCTTCTCTCAGTTGTGCCAGGTACTCAGTCCTACATCCATGCTGTGTCAAGCCCCAGAGCTGCCCATCAGCCTGGCCAGACACCAAGAGGTGCCTGAACGACCCAACGAGTTTGGCTTCAAACTGGACGACGTGCAGGCTCTGATGGCACTCAACACCACCAATTTTATCTACTACCCCAATCCTGAATTTGAAGCACTCAGTGTGTCTGGGGTGCTGGAGCTTAAACCTGGGTCACCTATCATTCTAAAGGTAGGAGGATCGATATCATCCATCCATATTTACTTACGATCTAGTGTTATTATTTTTGGATGTTTGTGGAATTGTATCATGATGATACTGTATGATTTATATAGTGTGCTCTGCCTGTGCTGATCATATTCATACCCGTGTCATATCTATCACTTTGTTCAATAATTGCAGGTCATTCATGTAATTCTGCAGTATGATCAGTATAGATGTCTTCTTTGACCTCTAACCCCTCCCTTTGACACAACAATCACTAATCATGCATGACTTCTCTCCTGCAGGGGCGGAACTTCCTTCCACCAACCAACAGTGGGAACGGAAAGCTGAACTACACAGTTCTGATTGGAGAGAAACCCTGCATGTTAACGGTGTCAGAGACCCAGCTGCTCTGTGAGTCCCCCAACCTGACGGGTCGACACAAGGTCCTGGTGAGTGATACAGTGATCCACAAAGACGAGACACACACACACACACACACACACACACACACACACACACACACACACAAACCCGACAGATAGGCTGGCTATGGTTGAGAAGGCAGGCAGACCTACAAATTGACTGGCAGGTTGACAGACAGACGAACATTCCTTCTGTTGTTTTCTATCTATCTCCTCGTCCATTTCCAGACAGACTACAGCTCTAATCCAATCAGCTGTGTGGTTCCTGTTACTGCCCACAAGCAGACAAAAGACAAACAAATAAGCCTTCAATAAGAGGAATTAGGGCCCCAGCAAACTCAATAAAGATTCCATTTGTGGTTTTAAGAGGGCCCACTTTGAATAAAGCCCTTCCTGATGTTACCACCTGTATGCAGCGTCATAGAAAGAGATGGACACATTACTGTAAAACAATTAGTAGATGCACAAATAAACAGAAGTGTTTACACTCTGAAATGGCAAATCGATATGTCTGTCTGCCTGAGCTTTGATCTTTATTTTGAAGACAAAGAAATGTTTTAAAGACCTGAAAGTGATTCCCAGACGAAATATGTTTTTCCTTGAAGAATACCGTACTTCCTTCTGTGTTTGATCACTGCTTACTTCTCCCTCTCCAAGAGTCAAATTATTGAACATTTTCCAAGTGTTATTGCTGAAGTGATATTTGAATGAAGCTGCTCTCTGACTGTAGCTCTGGTACACTCAACTACTTGTCTCATCTTTTAAGTATCCACACGAGATACTAACATATGGCCCTTCTCTATGAAAACATTTCAAGGAAGTAAATGGTGCATTTATGTGTAGTACATGCATGCAGTAGTTATAATCTGCCTCTTTATCTTTCATTATCACAAGGCACGTGTGGGTGGTATCGAGTTTTCCCCAGGTGTGGTCCACATCACATCTGACAGCCCGCTCAGCAGCACTGCAATCATTGGCATTGCTGCAGCCGGAGCCCTGCTCATCCTCTTCATCGTGGTGGTGCTCATTGCCTACAAGCGCAAGTCTCGTGAGAGTGACCTGACCTTGAAGAGGCTGCAAATGCAGATGGACAACCTGGAGTCACGTGTGGCTCTGGAGTGCAAAGAGGGTAAGAGGCTGGTGCTGATGTACAGTAGGATAGATCCGGTTTTATACCTTGGAAATGTTGTGAACCTTTTGAATTATTTATTTACTCTGCTTCGTTCAGATCAAAATGTCAAATGTCACCATCTTTGTCTTTTCTATTTATAACTCTGTTAATAATTCTAACAGTTGATTATGTTTGTGTGAAGCTAATCAAGTATGACAAAAATAAAAGTGGCATTTGCAGAGTAATGATGAATAAATTGATGTGGCAAACAGTTTTATGTTATTAAGTTTTGCTAGCATCCAGTGCTGCCACTATGGCCATCTTTTTATATTTATATGTATAAGAAACTGATTAAATGAGTATCTAACTGAGGCAGGTTAACTTATTATCTATTTGAGATTATAGGTGCATAAAAATACTATCATAAGTTAATCATTTTGATATATGTAAAAAAAAAAAAAAAAAGATAAAAAATAAGTAGTTTGTGTATGTGTTGCATCCATCAGCTTTTGCAGAGCTCCAGACAGACATCCATGAGCTGACCAGTGATCTGGATGGTGCAGGAATCCCTTTCTTGGATTACAGGACCTACACCATGAGGGTCCTCTTCCCAGGCATCGAGGAACATCCTGTACTGAGAGACCTGGAGGTATGGTAGAGCATCTCACAGATATTCAAATTTCATTACAAAACAAGTTCCCTATTTGGTCAGTTTCTTTTTTAAGTGAAGGGACACCTTGTAGTTTGAGAAAACAGTGCTCTGTTGAAATGGCTTACATTCTGCAGGTGTATGAGTGTGGAGATCTTTTTACGTAAGGATTTAAATTCAGGTTCTGCACCAACATGCTTGAGGACAGATATTTACAGCATTTCCCCCAAATAGGAAGTCCATCAGTTGTGTGGGGACAGATATAAGAGTTATGTTCCCTACTACATTGTGTTTTTAATAGTGTAAATAGCACTAGCGTGTGTGTACCTGTTCTTCAGTCTCAATCAAATTACAATCGCAATGCAATTAGCCTTATTTGAATGAAATGTAAAATGAGCAAATTAACATTGTGGTGGGTCACAGTAGGTGAAATTGACGCCGATGTTGTTTGTGTTGCTGTCTGGTAAACAAAATCCCTTTGACGACCGACCACCACACTTTTTCAAAAACAAACAAGGCAGCCCTCAAATCAGGAGCACACTCTCATTAATAACTAAGGATATGAGATGCTGCACCGTTTTCTCTCTCCACCTCAAAAACAAATTAAAATTCAATCAGAGGGAGAAAAGCAAAAGAAAAAAAATCATTTATCAGTCATTTATCCCTCGTGGTGACATTGATAGACAGCCGTAATTGAGCAGGTCGTCTTGTTCCATTAAAAGAATGATGGACCCCCATTTCACTGCCCTCAGGCTTGGCCACTCTATCCCTGATGAAAATTTCCCAGTAATAAGCAATATTAATTATGTTTTAATTGGTATAAATGTCTAACTGTATGAGGAGTATAATGTGGAATAGGAGCCTAATGAAGAAAGCAGCAGGCTTGTCTTAGGCGGGTGATAGCTGCTTAATTGTTATTGATGTGTCGGAGAATT
Source organism: Seriola lalandi dorsalis (assembly GCF_002814215.2). Taxonomy (NCBI): domain Eukaryota; kingdom Metazoa; phylum Chordata; class Actinopteri; order Carangiformes; family Carangidae; genus Seriola; species Seriola lalandi. The sequence goes on along the minus strand of NW_019525441.1, from coordinate 147,571 downwards.
TAAAGTCAAGTTTTTGACTGTGTAGCTGGAGACGGTTAGAAATAGCACAGGTGATGGAAAGTCTGTCTAGGTTTAGTGAATCCATGGGAAGTTTACTCAGTGATGAAATATTTAACTTCCTAGGCACTCAGTTAAAGTGAGAATTACATACAAAAAGATATTAAAATATAGTCTGGCATGTGTCACCTCACTAGAGTCTGCCTTTTGACATTTTATTTGTTCCTTGTAACCGTTAAGGTTTATTCTTAGCAGTCAAAATCACTTCCTTTCCCTCTATTTTTCAACGATTTCACTTTACACAGAATCCCATTTTGCTTTCTGCTTTTGTATGATTTTTTTTCCTGCTATTATATTTCCCACTTCCCTCTTGATCTTTACGGAAACAATTCAGTTTCAGCAGTCCTTGTCATTTTACTGCTCCACCTGTCAACTCAAATATTAAAGGGTTCCCATGGAGATTGTGTGTAGGTCAGGTCATTTTTCTGTTTTTATGCACTGTCTCTCTATAATCCTAAGAGACAAGTTAAAACATACTGTGTTATTGTACTGCACAATATATTTGTCGGGTCTTGAACACATAAAATGTTCACTGTACATTGGGGTTTATACAAAAGAAGGCTGAAAACATGAACATGTACACACACGGTTCAGAGTTTTCCCAGATTTCCATGTGTGCCTGTATTCACACACTCACATACTGCACATGGACAAAAAAAGCAAGTGCTAAAACACACGTGCAAACACAAACGCTGTACACATCTTGTCAAGTGGTATGAAATTAGACTTGCAACTTAACAATAGCTCCCGGCAGATTACAAGGGGCTCCTCCAGGAAAGGTAAAAAGACAGAACATATGCTGGTTGACAGCTGCATTGGGCGCAAAGAGATGCTGTCTTAGCACGAGTGCGCTTGACAGATTAAAAAAAAAAACACGAAACATAATCTCCATAGGTGCTATATATGAAAAAAAAATAAGACAAGCATGTGCGGCAAGTGACTAGTATAAATGGTGCAGGGACAATCTGGGCTCAGACGAGGGGAATTCACATCACTGCACTCCCTTTCAACTTGCATTAGTGTGGAACACAGCACCATCAAAGTAATAAACATTCCCTCCAGAGGCTTAGTGTTTTCCTGTCTTTACTCTCAACCTTCACACTAAACGTAACAAAGGCTGGATGTTGTTAAACTCCTCGTCTGCACAGATTCTTCCTTTTTCTTTCTATCTTTCTGTTTCTTACTGCTTTATAAACTTGTTCTGAAAATAATATTTATTATGAGTATATAGTAATTTAAACCTGTTTTTACAGGTATCCTGATGTTACTCTAATTACTGTCATAAATAAACCATTTGATCAACTAGGTAGGCAGATAGCTAATATTACATTCAAATGAACCTATGACTTATTAGGTTTACATGTCATTGCCATGAATGGCATATAGACCTATGTCATTGATTCTAAAGATTTTGCGTGACATAGAATCTGTACTTTTTCCCTTTTTTGTTATTTTTAATGTGTTCCAGTCAAGTGAACATTTCTTCTGTTTCCTCATAGGTGCCTGGCTACCGCCAAGAGCAAGTAGAAAAGGGACTGAAGCTCTTCGGCCAGCTCATTAACAACAAGGTCTTCCTGCTGTGTTTTATTCGCACACTGGAGGCCCAGCGTGGTTTCTCCATGAGGGACCGGGGCAACGTGGCCTCACTTATAATGACAGTGCTGCAGAGCAAGTTGGAGTATGCCACTGATGTCCTAAAGCACCTCCTGTCTGACCTCATAGACCGCAACCTTGAGAGCAAGAACCACCCCAAACTGCTGCTCCGCAGGTAGGAAACAGACACAAGAAAGGTTAACTTTACTGCTGTTACTGTCTTACAAGTAGCTGGTAGTGACAGTTTTTGATGTAGTTGCTTTGCTGCATATTCTGGACCAAAAAGGTGCTGTCTAAGCCATCTTCCTTTTTTGTTAATCTTTCTAATATAAAGTCAGAGCTCCTACACTAAATGTTGAAACACCGACCAGCTTCCACACATTCAACTTCTCTAAAATAAGGGATGTATTGTGCTTGGCGTGGGATAGATATAAAAGGTTTGTACTGCTTATGTAAACCCTTTACTATCAAGGACTGGATATGCTACTCAGTGTTCCCTATCTGTGACATGTTTGGATTAACTCGCGTGACCTTGAATTGCTGGCTCTGTCTCAGAGACACCAGAGTGCATTGCCATGCACATCATTAGCAAAATAATTATGATTAATTAGCAGGGAATCCAATTTCAAATAGCTCAAGAGGAAAAAAATACTCATTTATGAAAAAAAGGGAGAGAGTGAAACTGTGAAAAGCTCGCACTCTGGCACAATCACAATCCTCCCTTGGATTTGAAGTCAAAGCTTTAATGGCATGCACTTGAACACAGCACTGTATGTGATTATGCTTCCTGCCCACGGTGTTTGGTAAATGTGATGATTATGGTTACTTGAATGAACCGGCTTCCTTGCAGCTGTTGGGTGCATGCATGTCTATACATGTAAGCACATTGCATTGTATGTTGTTTTGTTTGAGGGTTGTCAGTCAAGTCTTGAAAACCCCCGATGATTTGAGAGGCATGTTTCAAATTAATTTGTCCGTCTCATTTCGATTAAAATTCTGATTCTCCCTCCGGCTAAAAACAAACAAAAAAAAAAAAAACATCTCTGCCAGTGAAGAGACACACATAAACAGGACAAGCATATGCAGAGAGGACTGAAATGAAGGCTGTTCATCATACCGTCCAGAAGACAGTGCACATATTCACCTCATGAAAACCTGTTTAGACTCTACTTGGTGATGCAGAGAGATTAATGCTGTCCAGGCAGGAGGCATGATTAATTGCAGCCAGAGCTCACTGAGCATGGTGCAGCCACTAAACAATGGAGTAACCGCTGATCCTGGCAGTAGATACAACATAAGAGATGGCGCATTCAGCAGAGACAGGGAGAGGTAGTCAAGGACAGTGGAGACGCTCAAAGCTGTGTCACCCAGTGAGGAAAGCTGACTACTGGGGCATGGAGGCTGGTAGTGAGATCAGCTCTTTGATCACTGATCATACATGTCACCAGAGCCTTGTAAGTGCTACACACAGATATCGTTGGCTTATCTCATGTCACACTTTGATTTGATTGTGAATTTAGGATGAGATTTTCAAGGAAACAGTTGAACTGCTGCAGGGGACTGACCAACAACTGTTCTTTTAAACACAGTCCAAATACAACACATCGTCTTCTATCACATTCTTTTTCCACATTCCTTCTCTTCTTCTGCCTCTTGCTTGTCATCAAGGGAGAGAGAGAGGGAAAACCTAGGGAAAACCTGGGGAAAACGCCATCTCAGTCAGCCAGCACTCGAGGCGGAGCACATGTTTACAACCAATGCATGCCCAGTTTGATTGCCCATTTGTCATACACACGGTTGTGATGGGCACATATCAGACTGTCTTCATCTCATTCTTCCTCCTCGGATGTGCTTATTAGTCTTTCAGCATCCCAGCATGCATTTCAGATGTGATGAGGCAGTGGGAGCGAGCTACGCCACCCCATAGTGTGGGCTGACTGGCGTGTCCTTGGATAGCAGCTGAAAATAGCCCAGATACACAGAAACAAGGCTGTGAAGATGAAGCCTAATCTGGTCTAGGAAAGATAGCACCCCTCCCTCTCTCTCTTTAATTCTGTCTTTCTCTTCTCTCTTTCTTTCTTTCACAATGTTTGCTCATTTTATGTGTTTCCCCTCCACTGCTCTCATCCTCTGTTTGCTCTCAGTTCTGTTGCTTCTGCCACTTGTGTCACGCTGCCGCTATCTTTATCGCTTTCTCTCTTCTACTCTCTCTCTCAATCTATATTCCAGGCTCTCCCTACCCTCCTCTTCCCCATCCTCTGTTTTCTTGATTGCCAAATCAATGCTTAAAGTGCATGAGCAGGGTGCCTCTGGCTACCCACTGCCTCCTCTTCCAAGAAATCTGTGTATGTGTGTGGACATGTGTGTGTCTGTTTCCTCTCTCTCCACACACAAACACACATCCTTCCATCTGTCCCATCTCAACCTGTGCTGAAGCACTACCACCAGGCAAGCTAACTAACGAGAGCCTTCCGCAACCATCTGTCACATTCCTCGCTGCATTCTCCTCCTTTAACTCCTCTCATCCCTCCATTTCTCCATCTCTCTCTCCCTCCCCTCACCACCATGCCGCCTGCCCATCATGCAGAGTTAAAACAGCCTTTCCAGTGCCTTAAATTTTGTTTGGCTGTAGTCGATGCGTCAAAATAACAGTTTTGATATCGGTCAAGAGATGAAAGCACAATATGTTCTCGTGTTGATCACAACCTTGCTTTGGCTCCAGCACGGACACACAATCATCACACAGAGCTAAACGTCTCCTCCTTTAACTATGAGGATAATCACTGTTAAAAGATTTGTGTTTGTTTGTGTGAGAGCAATAGATGGAATAACTGTCGGTGTCAGCAGCTAGCCGTCACTGTGATACTCTGTCATCAGGAGCCAGACAGGGAAATGGAAATTATTTCTGACTTCAAGCTTTAACATGTGACTGAAACCAGGTGAGATTCTCAGGCCCAGCTGGATGTTTGATTGAAACAACTTCCATCGCTGCTTTTTGCAAAAAAAGAACCTTAAGTGACTTTTTTTTCCCTCTAACCACTCTGGTTTTATGTTTGAGAAAATAACTTGATATTTATGATTGATCTCAAAGACACAATTAAAGGGCCTCTTATTAAAGACAGTATGTTGTCAATTGATGAAATAATGGCGAAAGAATTTTGATGATTGATAAACTGTCTGAGTCATCTGTCAGACAAAACAGCTAAACATTCTCTGGTTCCAGCTTTTTAAATGTGTGAAATTGTCCGTTAGACAAAATAAGCAATTTATGATTGGTTCTTTTGTGGGAAATTGTCGTTTGAATTTGTCACTTCTTACCATTAATCTGCAAATTAACTGCAAATAATAGAAAATGAGTTGCTGCCTTATTATTCTGATGCAGCGAGGGATCATTTGAAACCAAATAAATATCAGCAAAGGAAAGAAAGGCAGTTTGATTTGATTAGATGGGGAGAAGAGCAGGATTACATAGAATTTTGTTGTGGCTTTCTTGATTCAGATTTTATGTTCACATCACATCAGTTTTCCAGAAAGTCTTACGTGCCCATTTCATACAGATGCACAAAAACATGTGTGATGAAACACGGATTCCCTTCAACCCTACCTCAGCAATCATGTGAAAATAAGCACTGCCAGGTTCCCTCTGCTCTAGATCATCTCAATGCCCACTGCACCTCTGACTGGCTGCCAAGTAGGCAAGCCTGACCATGCCAACACGTCACAGAACATTTCATTGCATTAACCCAAACTTAGGCTGATTTGTGTTTTGAATAGCAGCTGAGGAGAGGTTTGGAAGAAGATAGTTTGGAAGTTGTAATACCAAACGCTCATGTTAGATCATAAAGCTCGATCACATCGCTATTTTTATCCTTGTTCCCAATAGACTGGCCTGTGCCAAGACTTCTTATTACTGCAGGGCTGGCACCCACTTCCAAGAGTACACACACACACACACACACACACACGCACACAATAAACACTAGTCAGCAGAGATATTAATTTCTGAACACATACACAGTGGGATTAATTTGTGCTTTTGCATGCTAGCCTTAAAATAGCCTCACACTTGTCCAGTTACACAAACACACACAAAAGCACTATCTATTGGAAGCGAGTAAGGAAAAGGAAGTTGAAGAAGAAAAAAGGGAAGGCTAGACTCAGTCAACCATTTCTTCTTGTTCTTTTTTCATTTTCCTTTTTCATTGATCCCTCCTTCCTTCCCCGTATACCACCCGCTTTCTCCATGCTCCTTTTATCCCTTTGATAGGCTACATTTGTGGAAATAGAAAAAGAGAATTTGGAAGTGTGTATGATTACAAGATCCAGGATGGGGCAGCCAGAGGGAGGGAGGAAGACAGCAAGGACACTTGAAAGAAAAGATGAAAAGTGACCTTGTTGACCCTTGGATCTGTGGACGGAGGAGGGGCGAGAGGGGCGGCAAAATAAAAGTGCGGGCACAGTGTGAGGCAGGAAGTTAATCCCCCCCAGGTGTTGTGCCAGTGTTGGCAGGGGGTGCCAGGCCAGCCTACTGGCAGAGCAGACATCGAGCCCCCCTCCCTCACGCCTCAGTGTGCAGCCCCTTAAAGAGGCTGAATACTAAGGGGTGGGAGGGCTGCAGGTGGCAGCCGAAAACACTCGGGACAAAACCTATGTGCACGCGTGCGCGCGCACAGACACAGGCACAACGGACACTAATCCTGAAATATTGATGCCTATGGTAGTTGCTCATTGAAAGCAGAGGGAGGGGTGTGCGGGGGTGTGTGTGTTTGAGGTGTTCTGACAGATTACCCACACACCCCTGCTGCTGGCCAAGAAGGTTCCTGTCAAAGGATATCCGATCCTCGCCTCTCCCCCCTTTCCCCCTCGCCACCACCGCTGTTGTTATTATGTATGCATATTAGTCATTCACACGGGATCATTCACACTGTTGGCCCGGGTCAACACATACACACAGACTGACACACACACAAACGCAGACACACACCATTTTGCCACACCAGTGAAGCATGGATGCCAGGCGGAGAAAGAGAGGGAGATGTATTCATTCACTTTCTATTGTGCACGGATCGAGTGTTAGTCCAGTGAATAGGCTAGGGAGCGCTTGATAATGAGGCCAGTGTTATTACAGAGCCGCTCCAGCCCCTAACGACATCAATCCACGGGGATCAAATAAGGGCTTTTAATTGCTTTGCCTCATATTAAAATCCCCGCCACCATAGGCAAGCTGCCCTTGGCGTGCCTGAGCATAAAAGCCAGCTGAAAGATTGTCTGAAAGGCCATCATATAGCATGTGCAAAGGCTCTCTCGATTCATGTCTTTGCAATTATGTTTGTGTAACGAAAGCCTATTCATTAGCAGCGGTCACCAATTTTAGCAGAATGTTTGATGATGGTGTCGAATATTTGTGATGGTAATAAGAGTGTGGGGGATCATATGTTCATTATATGCTTTGCGTCTGTCTGTTTGCAGGACTGAGTCTGTAGCAGAGAAAATGCTGACCAACTGGTTTACGTTCCTCCTCTACAAGTTTCTGAAGGTAATTCCATAAATGTTTTTTAACTATCCTGAAGATTTTAAACTTCTGGGGGAAAAAGTTTTTTAGTTTTAGCCTCAGTCACGTGCATTATTTCAGTGTAGATCTCATGGTGAAATCACTGTCATCTCACTGCTGGCGTCACTGATAGTTAATGGTGATGTTTTTTACTTAAATTTCTTAAAACTGAGTGGATACAAGAGTAATTGAGCATGTCGGAAATCCATTCATTGTACATGCATTTTTTATGCCCTGAAGGTTTTCTTAATTGTAGTAATGCAGACTTTGCATCATAGCAGACCTGTATGTTTGGTAAACATTAATGAACCTAACTAGACTACAGGGCATATAATCGATTCATGTTCTGGGCTTCCAATCAAAAAATGTTACTTCCACAACATTCAAAAAGTATTTTTGCAACTGCTAGTCTTGATTAAAAACAAGTCATCCTTCCTTAATTGTTCCTAAAGGTTTATCATCTGTTTGAGAATCAATCATTATATTATAACCAGGATCTATGCTAACATGCCAGTGTGCCATAGAAGAAGTACTTTTTACTTCATAGGACACCAATATTCACCAAAAGTAAAACCACCACTCCTCTCTAGCCTTGAGTCGAGAAAATTTCAGCGTCATCCTGTTTTTCTCCTCTATCCGTCGACCCATCCCTTCACTGCAGCTGGAAGGAGAATAAAAAATGACAGAAGGCCAATCTTTTCAGTTTGATAAACAGCAGTGTTTTTAGGGCAGGAAGACGGGGGTGGCTTTTATGGCATTTTTCACAGTTTATCCGTCAAACCTTTCCCAAACTCTGCTTCATTTCAGCAAAGTTTATGTATCCATAGGTGGTACAATTTTCTTTAATTTAGGGGAACGATAGAGTTTGGGACATAGTGTTAGATAAGTCTTGCTCAGCAACTTTGGAGGCGAAGCAGTTTGGAAAAAAACATTTGATAAAGCAACTACAACATTCTAGATAGATATTTTCTCAGAAATTATTAAACTATGCTGTTAGCGAGTTGACTGCAGAAATGGCTTCAAAGTTTTCTCACTCCCTCCAAACTTTTTGTCTGTTCCTCTCTCTTCAAATCTCTTTTCAGGAGTGTGCAGGCGAGCCTCTCTTCTCCCTCTTCTGTGCCATCAAGCAGCAGATGGAGAAAGGCCCCATTGACTCCATCACAGGAGAGGCGCGCTACTCGCTCAGTGAGGACAAGCTCATCAGACAACAGATTGACTACAAGACGCTGGTAAGGGGTTCACCTGCCCAGGGGTCCTTGGGCTAAAAGGGCTAAAAGGGGGACACTTAATATGCTTTCAGGGACAAGACGAGAGAAAAAGGGTGGTTATGGGTTGTCGGTCATGAGATGTGCAACGGGACATAAAGTTGTCGCTGTTACGCTTGACATGCAAGGGGCACAGGAGTGGCGACCTCACTTCCTGTTGAGACTGGAGCTGTCAAAGAAAAGAGCAGGGCTCCGGGATGAGGAGGAAGGAAAGAGATTATGCATGTGTATATGTCTGCACAAGCAGAGAGACGATAAAAGCCTGTCCTTCTGGAACCTCTCATTTATTCCCAGAGTCTGTCTGTTGTTGTCCTCTCTCCGCTGTGATGTGTTAGTTTCAGCAGGGGAAACTCAGATGCTGTTTAGTCGTTCCGTCTTTCTTTTCATGTGTCACATCCATTTGTAGTCTACATCCTGAGAGCGCTGATTTGCATACTCTGTCAAATGTCCATGGTGAACTGTGATGGGGAAAAACATCCTAGAAATTTGCTTCAGGTTTAGCCTTTTGCAACAGAATCTCCAAAACTCCATTCACTATCACATTTCCCACAAGGTGGACATGTTAATACACTTAGAATATTAAAATGAAAGCTTGATTTGCATATATATATATATATATATATATATATATATATATATATATATATATATATATATATATATATGCATGTACGTATATGTATATTTATATGGGATAGTGCATGCATAAAAGATTAAGCATTTATCCTCTCATTTATAATATGTGTATTTGTGCCCACCTTGTAATTCAGGTATTTCCACCAACACCAGAAGGCAATACTGACAGAACTGATGAATATGATAATAATATTATAATTAGCTTGTTTACTGCTAATCAATTCAGATAGAAGTTTCCCTGGTGAACGATCTTTTCTTTTGCTGCAATTCTCAGACCCTTTGGCAAGCAGAAAATCACTGCAGTTCCACTGAGTACCAAGCTACAGTGCAATCAACCTTATTAATATAAAACACACAAACCTCAACCAGCACGCATTTTATATATAGAACGTGTTATCCTCTGATCAACCTGGAAAATGTCCAAAGATGTAACTTTTCTTTTCTGTTACAGTTACAGCAAATATTGCAAGAAATCTTACCTATATGACCAGAAAGAAGCCGTCTTTAAAAATAACAAAAGTGAACACACACCTTGCAGCTAGTTTCACCTCACAGTGGCAGCCTTGTGCATATTTCTGCTACAGGTGGTGAACTGCATCCATCCGGAGAATGAGAAGAGCCCAGAGATCCAGGTTAAAGTTTTGAACTGTGACACCATCAGCCAGGTGAAGGAGAAGATCCTGGATGCCATCTACAAGAACGTCCCACACTCACACCGCCTAAAGGCCTCTGACATGGACCTGGGTATGAGTTTTTGTCTTGTTGTATATTGAATAATAATGTTTAAAAAGGAGGCAAACAGTCATCTTTGGGATTCAACTTACTGGAACATTTTGTTTACGATGCAGAGTAAGACAAATGAAATGACTGCTTGAGTTTTGCCCTTCTTCATATATTTTACAGCTGATAATAGGACATTTATAATTCCACTTTTCAGGGTTGTAGTTCATGAGAGGTTTTACTCTTGTATATATATTGTACAGCTTGTCAAAACATTTCTATCCATTCAGTGTTTCCTACCCATGTGCCTTGAGAAAAACAGACTGAACTCAGACGCCCATTGATTTTTCCAAAGGCTTCCCCACCCCACCCAGCCCTTCTTAAAAAGTACAAGTCCTCTTAGATATAGAGAGGTAGCTTTCTTTTCAACCTCGAGAGAGTTGACTTCCTGGCTCTGTTGGCTCAGATGTTTGAGTCCGGTCTCTCCCCTCCCCAAACTTCCCATCGATCGACTCTCTTGTTGACTGGTGTCTGAGTCAGATGATTGATCAGCTAATCAATTGAGACGCTCAGTGATGTCTTCCCTACCAAATCCTTTTTCTTTCTTTCTCTCTCTTTCTTTCTATCTTTCTTTCTTTTTCTTTTTCTTTCTTTCTTTCTGAGTAAGATAGTATGTGTAGGAAGGACTTGATTTGGCTCTCTATATGAATACAGGCCCTTATTGCCACTGATGACATCTATTGGCAGCTACAGTATGTAGTTATTTTCCCTGGGTTATATAATTATATTTCAACATGAGTCTAATATATTTGCAAATTACTTTAATGTACAGTGATATACCTTCTCTGCAAGATATCTAGTGATCAAGGGTTTTGGTGGGTCTGTGTGTCTGTGTGTGTGTGTGTGTGTGTGTGTGTGTGTTTGTGTGTGTGTGTGCGCGCATAACAGTGTTATCCATGATTGTTTGTCTGCCAATACCTACAGGCTGTCTCTTCAACGTGCACTGTGCTTTTTATGGTTTAATATTGCCAGATGGATTTTCCAAGCCCCTGTTGTGTGTTCGGAATAGCATATTTATAACCAACCCCAGATCTAAGATGGGCTGAGTGCGTACCGTAGGGAATCTGACTGTGATAGCTAAGTGAAGAGATTGGTTTAGCCTTTTGACGACACTCCTGGATAAAATTGTTTCATGGCCCCCCTTTGGGCAGGACGTGTTGTTCTATTATTGTTTTATTACAAAAGGGAAAATTGTCAGAAGTAGCTGGTCACTCGCTCTGTATGTTTGTGATTGTGAGTATGAAAGAGAGAATGAGTAAATGCAAGCTCAGAAGAAAACATGTGCGTGAAATTAAATGTTGTTTTTCCGTGCTATATTTACAGTATGTTTCTGCACAGATTAGAGGAATGTCCTTTCTTAATCATGAGTCCATGAGCAGACTGAGAGCATGTTTGACATATCCTTTCACACATGTAGTTTTTTTTATTATTATTTCTTGGTCTTGTGGTGTTTATGTTGATTTATTGTTTTGTTATTTTGACACACTTTTTAATTTGAAGAGAGGAGCTCTACGTACACAGGTGATACCAGCGGCTCTTATGATTTCTGACACACACCCTCACACATACAAACACATATACACGGACTGATAGCAATGGCTGATAAGGATAATGGGATTGTGGCAGGCCTGTCCTGAGACGGATTGGCCAGGAGTGTTGTTATCCCAGGTATTGTTTTTAATTCCCCTCTGCTGCAATTCACAGTCCTCCACAGGGCACCAGAGGAGATAGGGCCTGAGAACAAAGAAACCAGGCCCTGTGTCTGTGTCTTTGTGTCTTTGTGTCACTGTGTGTGCGTGACGCCAGTAGCAAATGTGTGTCATGCATCTCTGTGGAATACAACAGTCACCTTCAGCCTTTCTCTTCACCATGAGCTTCCATACATTCCCCAAAGCCCTTATCTCCTTAGCTGTGTTTGAGTCCACAAAGCAAGTCCACACACACACACACACACACACACAAACTGTTGTGTTGCTGTTGTCTTCCTACTGAGTAGAGACCACTGGATTTGGGAATCAGATTAATCTCAGTTTGCTCTGGTTTCACACCAAGTTTATTCTTTTATTTATTCCTTTTTCTCTTCATTTCTTCATCTGTTTACTGAGCCTTAACTGGAGACGGGGGCTCATTTGCATCTTTATGGGAAGATGTACTGTATAGACAAAAACAACAGGAGGATCTTTATTTCCTGCAGATTTTTCAGATGCTAACACAATTCTGGTCGATCCTCCAAAGACAGGCCTCATCATACACCACAGTGATTGCTGCTTTGTTTTCCTGTTTGTGATCAGGATAGGAGATGACAGTGGCCGACACAAGTGGGAAACACAGCAAGGAGCGCCGAGACAATAACGTATTCATACAGCACATGATGTCTACAAAAAGAAAGGAGGAATCATGTGCTTGTTTGTTTTTGAGATGGCTTTCCTCTTTCACTTATGATAATGTTGCTAAGGTATTGTGAGATGTTTATATCAAATCCTTCGGTTTGTTTTGTGCCGATGTTGGAAGCCTGGTGTATATGTAGTGTAGATGTAATTTGGTTGTAAGGTCATGTAAATGCCGTCCTCTTGTTTAAATGAAAGACACTGTCATGTGCAGTGGAAGTTGCTTGTTGAAAAGTATGGAAATTAGGTGATCTGCAGTCTTTGAGTATAGATGTTGTTTCATATTTGCAGCTCACTAGTTTCTTCATTTAGTGTTGGGGTGGCTCTGAGTCTGGTCTGCTTTTACCAAAGCTCCCAGCAATAACAATAAGAGCACCTTGACAGGGGTCTTAGAGCAGTGGAAAGGGCTTTGACAAGAGGAGAGCAGAGACCTGTGGTGTCTTCAGAGAGCACAGCATAAGGGCCTGTGCTGCTGATGGAAAAGGAAGTGGACGAGCCCTGAGCATACAGCTGTAATCGCACCCATCGATCGCATCAGTGAAAGAGATTGAAAGGAGAAAAGAGGGGGGAGCTTCATTCTAAAAAAAAAAAAAAAAAAAAAAAAAAAAAGTAAAGTGGGTGATTAATTTAACTGGCCTCTTGTTACTGTCTCTCATGTGTGCGATTGCTCTTTTGGTTCTACATCTCTTTTCCAATATGAAATGATTGTTCTGAAGAAAGCAAAGAAAAAGTTCAATAGATGAAGATGGAGATAGTGGCAACTCGTTTTCTAAAAAGGCGCACTGATTAGAAAAGAGTGACGCTTTCTTCTGCTTTTTTTTTTCTATGTTGTTAATATTGTTCATGTTTTTATCTAAGCCAACACACAATCTAACACAACACTATTTATTTTACATTATAACTTAAATGTATTAATTGCCACTGCAAACATACTCTTGAGATTTTAGAACTGTTTATCCATCTTAATTCTTGTTGTTGTGGCTAATAAACTGAAAAACACAACCGTCTCCTAAAAGTGAAAACCCAACTGTAGCACAACCACCGAAATCTATCAATTCTATCCCAAAAGCATGTCAGGACCCCAAAGATGGCAAGGTTTTGAGATCTGACAGATGCACAGAAAAAGGGCAAAAACGGATCAAACAAATAAGGATATGGATGGATATATGGAGTGTACCATACTGACCATTTTGATTTGTTTTTATTTTTTTCTCCAGAGTGGCGCCAGGGTAGAGGACAGCGCATGATCCTGCAGGACGAGGATGTCACCACTAAGATTGAAGGTGACTGGAAGAGACTGAACATGTTGGCTCATTATCAGGTACGGCTGTTACTGTATGTTTTTAAATGTGGACAACCTGCATTAAACTGATTCATAACTGTAACAAAACTTTAAAGTATGTTTTCTTTTAGGTTTGTGTTTGTCTGTGAGCTGTGCACCCATTGTATGCAAGTTTCAAAAGAAATCTTTGAATTAACATTGACAGAAATGTGTTGGAGACGTTAATAACATTTCAAAGTTAGAAGTTTTAGAAATCCAAAGGGTTTGTAAAGTTTTAGATCTCACAAAGAAAGAAATAATAATAAAAAAGATAGCTATCTTCAAAGACGTCTGTCTGGAGCTTGTAATTGATAGATTACATCTTTTATTTGAAGAGATTCACATGTTCTTTATTTAAAGAAAGGTACGGTTGTTTTCATCCTATTTCCACAGCAAATATACACAAACACAACGCTGAAATGTGTCTCTCGCACATTAAGAAAGCATTTTCACACTAAACACAAAGGCCTGATAATAAGTGTTGGACTTTTCTTTGGTGTTTTACTTTCCTACCTCTCTCTCTACTTTACCACCCATTGTCCCTCTGTTTACTATATATGTATCTGTTTTTGATGCCCTCTCAGCTCACCTCCACATTTTTGTCATAAACTCCAAAATTATGTAAGTGACAATTTGGTCAAAGGACTTTTCTAGCCATGTAGTTGTGCAAGTCCTTGACTGACAGGAACACCATATACACACCAAAACCACAAGATGGGTGGGAATGAAGCAGAGTGAGACAGGGAAGTGACCGACAACACAGCGACACCTGGAATTTGTCCCTTATGTGTGGAGAGAGCTTGAGATAAAATCTAATGTGTCATCAAATGTCATCTACTTTCTTAAGTGGATTAGTGTTCAAAACGTACAATAGAGACACATGAGGTATTATATGCTCGCACACATACTGTTTGTAGAGTTCATAGTACAAGGAAAGATCTGAATATACACATTTATTAACAGGTAGTCAAATGGAAACAAATGCACAAAATCTTTCTCACTCATTAAATACACAAATGCTTTCATGCAGAGTGGCAGACAAACACATTATGGAAGGTGTTTTGTGCGTCATGAGGAGTGACTATCCATCATGCTAACCACAATGAGTCCGGTTGATAAAACATGCCTGCTTTGTCAACATGGTGTCCAGTAGCTAAGCAAGCAGCCGCTGTCCCCACCAAGCGCAAGTGCGTGTTGCCAAATTAAATGTCAGTGGCAGCAAGTGTCAACAGGCTTGGAGTACGAGGCGCTGGTGGAATGGATTAGGGAACTGATTCGAATCAGAGATAAGATAATGAAGACAGAAGTTAATTCATTTTTTCAGGCCCAGTAATAAGGGCGCCTTATCTTTGACAGACCAAAAAAAAAAAAATCACTCCCATCCACTCAAAATTTGTCAGGAGGCCAAGCAAAGAGTGAGGAAGGGAGGGGACACCAAAAACACATTCAGTCCTCATTCAAGGGCATCTGCAGTTTCACACTTGGCATTTCCACTCTGGTTTTTATGTCTTTATTTCACTGAATGTTGTGGTTTCAGTTTAAAAGAGTTAAATCTATGCATAATTTCCTTGACGATCTTGTGCTGCTATATTTGGTCCAGGAATGTCCTCCAGACATGTTATCTCAGTACTGTTTGTCTCATTAAAATAAGTACAGAATAATAAGTAGTAGAATAATATGGCCGACCAGACACTGAATAGAGACATGTGCTTTCCTTTATTAAACTAATCTGGTTTGATCTGCCACTAGCCAATCTCACCCACTCAGTCTGCCTTTGCATTACAAACTGAGGGAAAAGTTAGATTTCTTGTTCAGGAAAACATCACATAGTAGCTACAAGCTAAAAAGCAAAAATGTGGCATTTGCCATATCAGATCTTTGTGTCCCATAATGAGAGACATTTCTCTCCTCCTCCTCTCTTTCAGGAAACTGTGTTCCACTTTCTGCCTTTATCCTCTCTTCCAAATGTTATTTCCCCAAATGCCACTCCTCCTTTTCTCATTTCATTATGTTCCATTGTGCGTTGCTCGTTTTATATCTATTCAACATATAAGAGCAGTGATCAGGGCACATGCTTAAGGGTGCTGGAGAGTTAGGGGGCTCCCCACAAAGGAATAACAAGATCTTCCCTCTGGGCCTCCTGCTTACAATGATATAAACATATTATGCATAAGGAGCAGATTGAGTGACTGGGTGAAATAATGATACAATCCTAATAAGGCTCCGGCTCACACACACATTCACACCCACACATAAACGTACAAAAGGCCCCTGGTCCTTATTCCCTGTCCCATCCACCCACACTATGATAGAGATCACTTCAATTAACCCTCCCTTCCCCTGCAGCACGGGCAGCCAGATTATGCAGAATAGGGGTAGGCTGTGTGTGTGTGTGCGTGCGTGCGTGCGTGCGTGCGTGCGTGCGTGC
>NW_019525441.1:120595-131533 GCF_002814215.2 Seriola lalandi dorsalis | reverse complement strand
GGTGCGCACAGCTGGGACAGACTCCATCCCAGTTGTGTTAATTGAATCCTGTCTGGCTGACTAGGGAATGAGGTGCAGAATTGACTCATTCATTCACTTACACATTTATTTACACATAGACCAAGACAAGATTTTTCACACCTTCACACACACATACACACACACATACACACACACACACACACACACACACACACACACACACACAACCCTAGAGGAAAGATATTATTGAACAGAGACTGTGGGATGTCCCCTCTCACTAAGGCCTGTATGCTGCTTTGCTAAACGCTCCCTCCCCCTGTCAGTCATAATATGCATGTGTGGGCTGAATAGAGCACATAAGGGTAATAAGATATTCTATGTTCTAAAGTATTGCCTACCAACATCAAAATAGAATAGATGGAGGGAAATATAGAACATGACACCAAAACAATGATATATGGGTTTTTTGATTGGTTGTATTAGAAATATGCACAAATGAAAAAACAAAATCTGTGCAAAAGGCTTTTCTGGTTCTTTGATTGAACATTTGAACACATCATTTGCATAACATATGTGCTTCTGTTTTTCAGGTACCTGATAATGCAGTAATGGCCTTGGTTCCCAAGCAAGTTACAGCCTATAATTCAGTAAACAATTCCACTGTGTCTCGAACCTCTGCAAGTAAATATGGTAAGTCTACTTGTTTCTATATTCAAGTTTCTGTTGAATCTGAGTTGTATCTGAGTCAGAGGGACACTTTCCCATCAAACATAAGACTAGGCAGACTGATAAAGATAACATGTATATATACTGGACCTCTCATTTAAGTTGTATTTGCCTCACCGCTGGTGTGGCTTCTGTCATCCAGGTGCCACGTCATGCAAACCTGAAGCAAAATGATTCAAAAATACATTTAAAAGATACACTTAAAAATCATTTGAAGAATCATTTAAGATAGCAAAACCACAGACCTTACAATAAAAAACTAACAAATATGTGCTTATAAAATAGAACTTTATCTACAGAAAGAAGGGGAAAAATAGTTAGAAAGTAACTGATCCTGCAGCAGTTGATGCTCCCATCTCAAAATGTCCAGCATCCACAGGATCCTGCATGACAACAATGACAGACTGGGGAAGACGAGACACAATTTAGAGTGGCTGAAAGGATTTCTGAAACATAACAAGAGACCAAATAGACTCTTTCTTTTGTTGTTCTGGCCTCTTGAGACTCCAAAGTGTGTCCCCTCATCCTTCAATGTGCCAGTGTTTTTTCTGCCTGTCCGTCTGCTCCACGTCTCCTTGAACCTGCAAAACCATCAAGTTAGTTGCTGATCAAAGGGCCAGACTCGCTGCCCACAAACACTTCAGACACATCAAATGTGGTGCCACATTATTAGCATCGCCTCATCTCCATGCGGTCTCGCCTCGCCTCTCTGGCTCCAAATGAGACCAGATAGGACGAGGTGAGTGGTGCAACTGAAAGGGGAGGGAGGATGCCAGGAATATATCCCCTCAACATTTTTTTAAGCGATTGACTTCAAACGCAAGTGTCATCCACTTCACAACTGGTGTGGTGCTTGAGTGACTTTGAACTCTCTCTGAGTACAATGGTCAAATGGTGAAGAAAGAGACGAGGCCGAATTTGTTAGAGCTGCTGAGGAGGAAGCGGCAGCGAGGAGCAGGAGAGAAAGTTACGGGAAAAGTACAAACATTGTGTAACATGTTGAGTCAGAGAATGAAAGGAAAAACCGTTGTGTTTGATCTTTGATGTAAAGTTTCCATCAAAAACCAGAAGGAGAAGAAAAAAAACAACAGAAAAAAACAACTCCTGTGTGTGGAGCTGGATCAGAATAGAATCCAACCAGAAATCCCTCTTCTGTGTCTCCCTGACTCTGTTTCACCCTCGGCTCTCTAACTTCTTGGAATAAATAATTAACACAAAATGAATGTACTGCTCATTCTCCCTTTAAAAAAAGACCCACCTCACATCCTCTTGCAACCACACAACCCCAAGAAAGGCGCAATTAGTGTCACACTTGTCCAGTGTACGAGAAAAAATTAAAGTAATACCAAATTGACAGCCCTGTGGAGAATACTTGACACGAGGTCTGACAACAAACCACTAAAGTGCCCTATAGGAGAGACAAGCATTTTCAGTTGATCTTACTGTAATCAAATTTGAACAGTCGATACAAACACACACACACACACACACACACACACACACACACTCACACACACTCACTCTCTCTGTATCTGATCTCTCCAGCCGTCTCGCTCTCCCCTGAACTCTCTCCTCCATACACTCCTCCCGCTTTTCTCTCTGAACAGATTGATTTCTGTCACGGTGAAAAACACTCTTTTTTTTTTCTTCGCTCCTCTCTCCAAACCGCACCCCCTAATCAATTTTTTTCACACTATGTAAACATTCATTGAGCCATGTGTTTGGAAATGTCATCGCCACTCTGGCCATTGGGTGGGCCATACATATTTCATCTCATCTGACACCTGTTCGATTTTGTGTCAGCCGGCGATGCCATGTCTTTTCCCTTGGAGAAGAAGCCATGAAAAATTAACCATGCACACTTTCTAAAAGTTTCATATCCAATCTCCCAGATCTGTAAACTGGAAGCCACAAGCAAAAAAACTGCGTTCAGCTGCTGACATGGAGGTTATGGCCTTCCCTTTCTGTTTGGAGAAACAACAGACTTGTCTTTTCATAATTTTTTGTTTGTTTATTTGTACTAAGTCTGATAGTTGCTTCTTTTGTTAGCTGTCTTTTCTTCTTGTTCACCTCAAAATTCGCTCTGATTAAGTTTCAGATGTGTCTTGTTTGTTCTCAGTGTCCCCTCTGATTGTTTTCTCTTCCTGACTCAGGCAGGAAAAACAAACACCAGCACACAGTTTACAGATCTTTACACAAAATGTACATTAATGTTACTGAGATAACTTCATATGATATACTATAGTCAGAAGTTGCATACAGATGGGAGTGATGTGAGATGAAAACTACAGTCACACTGAGTGACACTGTTGTGTATGGTTATATCAGTACTACATGACCTCATGCATGTTTTTCTTCACAGAGAACATGATCAAGTACACTGGAAGCCCTGACAGCCTGCGTTCCCGCACTCCTATGATCACTCCTGACCTGGAGAGCGGGGTCAAGGTTTGGCACCTGGTGAAGAACCATGAGCATGGAGACCAGAAGGAGGGCGACCGCGGCAGCAAGATGGTTTCTGAGATCTACCTGACACGACTTCTGGCTACCAAGGTGAGCCATCTGTGAGAGAAAATCTTACATGTGATGATTTGTTTATTCATTGGTAGAGGGTCATCTTGTGTCATGCTAGATTAATTCTTTATTGGGATCTGTGATATTTTGCAGGGCAAATGATTTAACAGCAAAGAAAAGTTCAGCTTTGTACCATCAGTTTGCATCAATTAACTACATTACCTGGTAAACTGTATTTTTCTTGAAGCAGTTCACAAGGTGAAAGGCTAAAAGGTAACACTAACCTTCACCCTGTGTTACCATGACTCAGAATAATTTCATTTTATTTAAATATTCATGTTTACTTTGGATGAGTCATCTCGTTGGAAGAGATTATTCAAATGTATTCTTCTATCCCCGTAGGTGAGAAAGAGAAAATAGATATTTCTGTTTGTCTTCTCTTTTCATTACTGTTGCGTTGATGCAGCAGCATATCAAAAAGGGTAAAGTTAAAAAGACCCATGAAGATAGTGAAGGTGTTTCTGTAATGAAAAAAATGATCAGGCAAAAATAGAAATGGTTATAAAGTCTCTTTGAATATGCCTTGAAACAATGGCCCCAGGAAGAAAAAACTGTTAATTTGGTTTGGAGGGAAATGTGACTTTGATCCAACAGCTGAATGCAAATTACCAATCCACTCCTAAAGAACCTTTTCCTTCTTTTTTCATCAAGACATCCATTCTATCAGACACAGTACAGACAAGGTAAAAAGAGAAAAAGAAGCTACGAGCTGAGCATGTTGAGGCAGTAACTTCAGTAACATTTCAGATTGTTTTTTGACGCGGTGACCGCCTTTGTTTAGTAGTTCACATGGAGAAATTCAGCTCAGCTCCATGTATGTACTGTAAATGCAGTGAGTTCTACACACACACACATACACAGAGTAACAAAGCATAGAAAGTTTAATGTCTTGTGTGCTGATTATCCGACCACATGGCATTCGGATTCATATTCAAAGTCCGGGCTAAAACAGTGTAACTGTAACATAACTGGAAAAGCCACCAAAGCAAATGGTCATATCAGACTAAGTAAGATTGTAGCAGAAAACTCCCTGGATGCAATGGAAGTGCATTTTTGTGCATTTATGACTTCAGCTTTTTATTTGTAAGAAGAAGAGTGAGTTGTTTTTTCTTTAAAATGTTAAAAAAAGTCTTCCATTAAGTAGAAATACATTATCAGCAAAGCGGCTAAATGGACAGTGTAGCAAACAAACAACCGAACACTTCGCTCTGTTTATACTTGGGAGAACTAATGACTGTGCAGATGTAAATGGACTGCATTTATGTAGTGCTTTTCTAGTCTTAACAAGCACTCAAAGTGCTTTACACTACAGGTCACATTCACTCATTCACACACACATTCATACAACACCTATTCTATATGGAGCACTTCTCTAATACACACACACACACACACACACACTTTTAAACAAAGATGATACATCAGCAGGGAAAATTTGGGGTTCACTACGTGCAAGGACATTTTGACATACGGACTGGAGGATCTGGGGATCAAACCACCAATCTTCCGATGAGTGGATGACCCGCTCTACATGAGCCACAGCAGATGTGTGTGTAGATGAGTAAAGTCAGGTGAATCAAAGCAGATAACTGAGCAGAAAGAGAGACGGTGTCTATGAAACAGGACGGGAGGAGGAATGTATGAAATAAACTAATAAACAAACAAACAGACTGGAGCCTGTAGAATAAGAGGTAGGAGAGGAGAAAGGCAGTGCCGTCACCATGGATCATACTGTATAGCCCTCCACATACCTACACACATGCACAAGTCACCTCTCGGCCTCTGTGAGTCGCTCTATTTCCCTGCCATTATCCCATTCCAGAGAGCAGGAAGGTGGCTTCTGACTGTAGACAGCACATCATCTTTCCAGATGGATTGTTTTTGTGAAATAACCAGTTTATCTTGGCCGGCCATCTCTCTTGGTGAGAAATGACTGGGCAGACAGGCAGTGTAATTGACTGCGTTTGGCTTTCACCATGCCAATAAATACCTCTCCCTGGCAACGCCGCTGACGCCTCTCATATTAGCTCCATCAGTGTCACTCTGACTGAGTGTGGGTGCAGGTCGTGTTCATGTGTGGAGAGTGAAGGGGCACGAGGAAAGATCGCATTTTCCCTCCTCACTTGTGCACTCAAGAATGTGTGTGTTCATCTCTACCTCGCCACATCCTTCTTCGTCTCTCTATTTCTGTTCCAGTGCCATCACCAACGTTCTGATTGTTTGCTTTCCTCTCATTTCAATGCGGAGGCAGACGGCATCAAAACATCCACATGACACATTGTGTTTAGAGTGTGGTCTAATGACAGGGTAGATGGTCGAGAAGGGGGGGGGGGGGGGGGGGGGGGGGGGGGGGGGGGGGTGTTGGCAGTGTTGGTAGTCTCAGCTCCAGCAGGGAACAAGACAACCCTGTGATGATGACAGCGTTGATGCAGAAGTCCCCCTTGAGATAGAGGATGACATAAAATGTCACCGCCTCAGCACTTGTAGGCGCACACACAGGTTTTAGTATCTACACACACATTTATGCATACACACACAAAATGTCAGGTCTTCCCTTGCCAGCTAATGCAGACTGTCACTTGGAAGGCACATGGGCTTGATATAGAGATATGTGATTCCATCTTCATAGAAAAACGATAAGCTGTCGGGAATATAGGCCACATTAGAATTATAGCCGTGATTGTCGGACTAACAGGATTCTCTCCTCCCACTCTCTCCTACCTCTCTTGACTCCGTGATTCAGTCACCCGCTCCAACCCAAATTGGATTTTTATTTGCCAGTGCCCGTACACACCTCATCTGCCACACTTAATGGCAATCTTTCCCTGATAGGAAACCTCTGTCGTTTCATTTCCATCCCTCGCTCTCGCCTTTTCCTGTGCATCCCATCAGCTTCATTCTTTACAAGAGGATTAGATTCTCTCACTTTCTGTCTCTCCTCTCTTTTCTCCTCCTCCTTCTTAAAGTCGCCAACATTAAATCAAATTAGGGTCAATGGTGCAGTGTGGGAGCTAATCCGGCAGCACAAAGAGGCTTAGGAGATGCGCCTCCTGTTCCCAGATATTATTAAAAGTCAGCTGTGAAATAACAATTTCCCCCATCAAAGCTGCAAGCGGATTTAGGGGCCGGGTCTGTGAGATAGGAGTCAGACACATAAATATCGCAGCTGGGGGACAAAGTGACATGCACTTCACAAGTTTATGCCAATCTTTCTGTCAACATTAGGTATGGTATGTTGCTAAATGTATTAGACAGTGACAGTCTCATTCACTGGTTCCGTGTCCCATTTAATATAGATAGTGGCTTAACACACTCAAATTGTAGACCCACAAAGACTTGAGGGCTGTATCAACTAGTGATTATCACCTGTTGTAGGCCTTTTAAATAATGTGTTTCTCCTCTCTCCTCTCTTTGCTCTATAGGGTACATTACAGAAGTTTGTGGATGACCTGTTTGAGACCATCTTCAGCACAGCCCATCGAGGCAGTGCCCTGCCACTGGCCATCAAATACATGTTTGACTTCCTGGATGAGCAGGCAGACAAACACAACATCCATGACCCACATGTTCGACACACATGGAAGAGCAACTGGTGAGTTAAGTGGTTCAGGCATATGTCTGCACATACCTGCAAACACAGAAAGGCGCACACACACAAAGACATCATGGGCTCTGTTCATGAACACTTAAGAAACTGTTGAGGCAGTTACTTGGATCTTTTGTTTATGCCATCATTTGTGTAACAGTGTGGTGCCTTCAGTTCCCTTCATGGCCTTTTCTTTCTGCACTGGTACTTAATACACTGCAGACACAATCAGTACATTTTGGCACATTTCACATGGCATTGCCCTCATATTGCCCAGTGTCAGTGCCAAGCTTCACCACACGCCTCTTCCCTTCCTAATATCCATTAACCACAGGGGCGTGTAATCTTCATTAAAGCCAACCACAAGGGGCTAATCCAATCGGCTGCCAAGACTCTCCATCTATTATCATTGATAACTGGGCCAAAAAACGCCTGTCACTATGGAAATCGCCATAGTGACAAATGTACGCTCCCAGGTGCAGGAAGTACGCCACTAAATTAATATCCGCTGATTAATTTAGACCATCCTGACCTCCGTGAGCCCACCTGAAGAGGTTGGTAGGGGTTAAATAACCAACAGTGAACTAGAATGCAGTGAGGAGAGAAATGAAAAGGTGAAGAAAGGGAAGTGAACTCAGTGGGAGTTAAACGCACACTAATATCTCATTAGCCTCCTGGCCTCTGCCAAGATCCCAGCATGCATCACTCAGCCCCAGGCCCTGGAGAACCGTGGAGATGGGAGGATAAAATTGATGTGTATCAAGGGACAAATAGGGAGGAGGGATGGGTCGGGGGCTAAAGAAGGGGTAGAAATATTATTTACCTTATGCTATGGTCCTAATTTTGGTCCTTGCCTGTGTCTGCATTCTTGGGCCATTTACAGGGTGTGTGTTAAGTGTTTTTCTGAGAGCGCAAGCAGCTCTTACATTAAACTTTTAATGGAATGGGCTTTCACTAGAGGACCGTGAATGAATAGCAATTTATCATGACACACCATCACAAAAAGCCACTTTGACTGCACACAGCAGTTTGTGCTGATGCCACCACCGATATCCTCTCTGTGTGGGACGTGCCTATGGCTGTGTCTTTTCACCTCTCACCATTGTGCGTACCTATAACCTTTAATCGCCTTCGCCTAAAAGCCTTCATTTTGTACGATGGTAGAGAATAATAAGGCCAGTGCCCCTCCCATTCTGGGCCCCTTGTCCCATTAAACCTACCAGGCCCATCGTCATCATACACACCATTAACTTCAACCCATCACGCCAGCCAGAGCCCCTACACCCTACAGCTACCAACACCTCCCTTTCAGGGTTTCCCCATCATCAGAGCTTCACTATACATCCTTTGATGCAGCCCTTGTTTTAGATTATCCCGGGGTCTCTAGTGCTTCAGGGCTTATCTTGTTAAAAGTTTGCTTCTTATATTATTGTTATACCAACAATTTGCTTTTGATAAAATACTATTAGAAGGGACAGGGAAATGTGTGACCTTTCTACAACAGGAAAAAGGTGTTTTGGTATGAGTCTTGCTTGCCATCAGAGCTGTATGGTACATTTCAGATTTCCATTGATTCTGAACATCTACACAGTTTGACCTGAGAGACCTAAAGATGGCATCCAGAATTTATTGTATCCCAGGAATTTATCTGTGACCCATTAAAATCCAAGGTCATCTGTCACAGCAGTCTAGGGATAGCAACAGCACTAACACAATGCCTGCCTATGTCCTTATTTCATCAGCCTACCTGTATATATGTCAAGATCTTTGAAGCAAATCGTGTTTGTACATTTTGATTGTGCCAAGTTTAAATCAGCTAAAGTTGTTTCTGCTTCGTGTGGCAGAGTTGTAATGTGTATTTGTATGCGTGTACAGTATAAATGTGTGCATGCATGAGTCACTGGCTCCTAGAGCATCACCAGATGGTATCTTTTGGATTAGCAGCAGTGTGTCAGCATCTCCTCTCATCCTCGCTTTTTCTGTATCTGGTGTGTGTGTGTGTCTCTTTCTGCACTGCATGTTTGTCATGTCGCGATGCAACAGACAGAATTTTAATTATTGTGCAAAACTGGCACACACACACACAGACAATCCTCTTTTCTGCATGCAGATAACCACCTATCTGCTGTCATATTGCACTTCCATCCCCACACAGATTGTCAGTGGAATCACTAGGTCTTTTGGAGTTGGGCTGAGTTGTGTAATCTACAAAAAGTTCTCCATTTGTTCTAAGCTCTTTGTCCAGACATACAATTTATCTATAAAGGACTGCAACTTGCCTTTCACATGAAAGGTTGTGTCGTTTTGTCTTCCGAGGTCCAGCTGGAACAATGCCCGGTCAGGTCACCTTTATAACGCTGTTTATTCAAACCTTAGGTCGCTGGATGAAAAAGGTCAGGCTCGGTCAGTTCCCTGTGTGTGCTGTAGTGCCACGAATGGGATGCCCAGGATCACAACATCTGTGACCCTTTGCCTGCCAATGGCAAGCAACTTCATCAGGCCCTTCTGCAGAAATGGGACAACAACCCCACACTGCAGATTCAGAGGTTGACTGGCTCTGTGTGGGTGCCAGAAGTGTCAAACAGTGCAAACCGCAAGAGGCAGCTAGTCATGTTACTGAGGGACCGCAGGGATACTTAGTTGCCGTTGTTGTATGCTTGTGTAGCTTTTGTTGTTTTCATTTGCTGTATAGTACCCTTCAAATTGTTTAGAACCAGGCCCAGTAAACAGAGCTTACATTAGTGTGGTTGTTTTGCTGTTTGACAATTACACAGTTTTGTCAGTACTGTTTGGTAATCTTTCCTCATGGGAGAGACGAGGATTAGCAGAGTTGACTTTAAACCAGCTACCACTCTGTAGTACTGCATTATACATCACTCCTTTGAAATGGACAGTCTACTCTGAGCCACTATTTAATCAACTAAATACAGCCATTGTACAAACTGTTGCTTATATTAACAAATGATTGTCTAGTGAGTAAGCTACAAGCTACGTTTTTACTATCACACTCTTTTCTTTTATCAGTTTAAATTGACTGCACTATGTAGTCCCAAATTGACAGAGTCTTTTAATACAAAGGTTCTTTTTGACTCCATTGGTGTAATTCCTCCCGGATAAGAGATGCCCTTGATCTTGGCAGCTGATATTTAACCTAATCCCTAACCAAAAGGACCCATCATGGTCATCTTTCAGATTCCTAAAACTACACAGCATGAGTTAACTGCAGAAAAGAAAAAGTGCTTTGCCTATTTTCAACACAATAGATAATATGTAGATGTTATTATGGTGGCCATTTTGTACACACAAAATTATGCAGGGAACCTGAACCTCAAAGCACAGGGCAGCTGGGGCAGATTGTCAACAATCAAGGCAGCACAGCAGTGGTGTTAATATCCCTTTGATCCATGCACCTAATCCCACTAGATTCTTTGCTTAGATTAATTTTGAAGTCATAATGCAGAGTTTCTCGTTCCTCTCACTCCAAATCCTCTTTTGTAAGAATGTACATCTGAATGGCTTTGTGGGTGGTTGTGCCAAGATAAATGCTTAGTTGGATGGCAGGGGAGCACCGGTGGTATTTAAATGATTGCATTTCAGTTTTTATTGTTTCTCCCCCCCCTCATCCTTTGATATTGTGCCAGACAGAGAAACTCGTATGCAGGCTAGACTGCAGTTTTTTCCTGTTATATTTTTGCCATGTCAGCTAAAACCACATAGCCCAGAAAATAGTAAAGATATAGAGATCCAAGTAACACTCAGCTCTTTCTTAATACCACCTGAGCCCTTTCACTGCAACACACAGATAAAGCTGGCCCTATATCTATTCATTTTGGTAGAAACAAGCCCAGCAAATAAACAGACTTGTATATTTTTATTATTCTAGACAGGCACAAAATAGGACCCACTTGCACAAACAAGGCAATATGAACTGTGTCACTGTGCGGCCCCCTGTGAGGACCCCTGGACACTGCTGGAAAAAATGAGAGCCAGCCACCACCTGGTTTTAAAGATAAAGGCTTTATTGAATTGAGCACACACATCAAATAGAGCACATCGGCAACAGCGGGGCC
>NW_019525441.1:119622-120147 GCF_002814215.2 Seriola lalandi dorsalis | reverse complement strand
AGTATAGTATGGCATAAAAAGTCAAAAAAAGTCATAGTATATAGTATGGCAAAAAACGTCAAAAAACATCATAGTATATTTAGGCATAAAAGCTCATAAAAACGTCATAGTATAGTAAGGCATCAAACATCAAAGTTAAGTCAGGCATAAAAATGCCAAAAAACGTCATAGTATAGTATGGCATAAAACGTCTAAAAAACGTCATAGTATGGCAAGGCAGAAGACAAAATAATATAGTAAGGCATAAAAATGCCTTAGACGTCAAAATATAATATGGCATAAAAATATCAAAAAACTTCATAGTATGGTAAGGCATCAAATGGCATAGTATAGTAAGGCATAAAAATGCCAAAAAAAAGGCATAGTATAGTATGGCATAAAACGTCAAAAAAACATCGTAGTATGGCAAGGCAGAAGACGAAATAATATAGTAAGGCATAAAAATGACAAAAGATGTACAAGTATAGTATGGCATTAATATATCAAAAAACGTCATAGTATAGTATGGCATAAAACGTCAAAAAA
>NW_019525441.1:107277-119462 GCF_002814215.2 Seriola lalandi dorsalis | reverse complement strand
GTTTGTCTGTATGTGGTCTCTCATGAACACAAATGTGAGGAAATGATGAAGGTCCTCTGCTGATTCAAAGATCTGGATACTGTAAGGAAAGAAAAAAGATCCATGTGGACAGTGAATATAGCAGCTCCTACTGTAGATGCCAGCATAAGCTGAAATTTTAGCCTATATTTTTATGTAGAGTTCATGCACATAGTTCAAGCAGAGAGATTTGTGTGTAAATGCTGTTTTTAAAGGCCAACATGCTTAGTAAGGGGTTTTCAGGAAATGTCTGTTTTAAATGCTTAAAAACTAAAAAAACAGGAGCATCCCACCGTCCTCTAAATCACGTCTTTTTTTGCAAGTTTGTTGCAGCAATTCTTGCTAGTTTTTACTCCATAGTATTTTGGATGACATTTATATTATAAGGTTTGTTCTGCTTCAGTTATGAGACAGAGTATCCACTTCCACACCATATAACACGCTCTGGATTCCACCTTTATGTTGTTGCCTTGGCAATGCACATCCATGAATTTGGGGGGTGGAGCTTCTAAAGGGAGGGCTGTATTTTTTTTCCGCCACCTTTATTTATAGAGATAGTATGTCCTTACCCAAAGAGTAGGAGCAAACTAATGGAAATTTGTGTCTCAGTGCTACTCTGTTTAGACAGAAGTAGAATTGTATGCTGCACAAAGAAAACCTCTTAAAATGCTGATAAATGACATAAGTCAACATCAGCACAAGTGTGCATATTCAGCAGTTTTACATTTTTGTTTCTTAATTTGGGAGTTGGAGGCAGTGCAGTGACATCCTACAGAGAGCTTTTTACTTGCTACAGTATGTTTGATGTTATTAATTTGGGGCTGTGAAGTGAAGCATTCTAGCAAGATACTGACACTTGCCTTGAATTTGATGTGGGAGTTGATGGTCTCCAGACAATAACAAATCCATCACGGCTGTCATAACATGATGTGTTTACAAGGGTGTTTGCATATGGATCAGTACATTCAACGTTTTATGTTCCCTTTCATTTTTTCATGATACAGCTCTTATTGCAACTATACAATGAAGATTAAGATTTTCCATAGGGTGTAATGGTTGAAAGATTAAGTAACTAAACATTATTATTCCATAAAAAACATTTTAAAATAATAGTATTTTAAATGATCCTAGAAACAGTCTTTCCATAAAGATGCTTTCACAAATTATTGCAGACATGGAACACACATACAAAATTATGTTAAAAATATCCTCACAAGTTTTTTTTTCCAAACCAAGGTTTTTTTTAATTTTGTTTATTAAAACTTTTTTCCTAAAACAAGCACACCTGGTCTCTACACTAACAATCCCCTGCTAGGAGCTCCCTACAACATGCCCTCCAGCACCGAACAGGTGTTGATGTGTGTGACCTCCGTGCAAAAGCTATGAGCAACACCCACCTGCCTTTTCCTTTGCTCAGTTTGCTCTGAAGACTTGTTTCCTGGCAAATGTCATCTCTCTCTCTCACACACGCCCAGAATTATCCAGCCAAACACTGGGCTTGTCCTCAAGCGGCTGCAGCTACAGGAATTTAATATGTAAATAAGCAGCTTTAATTAACATAGTTGATAGGGGCAACACAGCTGCTACCGACAGTGACTGATTGCCTTTACCTCATTGCTTGTTGTGGTGTTCAAAGTTGAAATCTAAAGCCTGTCAGTGTTTAGTATGACTCCATTCCAGTTATGTTACTATGCAACACACTTGTTGCCTCTGTGCTACATGCATTAGTTAAATATCTTCAAAGAACTGCTGTAAACCACTACAATGAGTACTGAGCTCCAAGGAAAACAGCAGCTCTATCTACATTAAAACACAGTGCTGGGTGTATTCTGTTTCCTTAATCATTTACCAGTGTTTCTAACAATGTTCTCTGCAGTAAACATATTCCTAACAATTGTTCATGCTTAATGCTTAATGTTTTGTTCCTCCTCCTTTCTTAATAGGTACTACTCAGACATTAGTAAGATGCCAGCGATCAGCGACCAGGACATGAATGCCTACTTGGCAGAACAGTCACGGATGCACATGAATGAGTTCAACACCATGAGCTCTCTCAGTGAGATTTACTCCTATGTCGGCAAATACACTGAGGAGGTATGTAATACTGTGACACTACACTTCTAAACAACACATCTATGCCACCACTGACTAAGATTTAGTACATTTTAGACTCACTGATGTGACAGATTTTTGGTAAGTAGGGTTAAAGGGAACAATTCACTGAAAATTGGTTTTATATAATCTTCATTAGTATCAATCTAGAAAATAAATTGGTTGTGCTTTTGTTGCTGTATTAATTCCCTGACTCTACAGTGGCATTTAGCATTTGGTTTCATTGACGGTCATGATGCTGGAGAGTATTTAAGTAAATGATTGATTTTTTTTCTCCTGAAAAATATGCAGATAGGGTAGCAGTTTTTTTTTGTCCTGAGTAGTGTCTCAAATCATCCCCTCAGGCAGCTTGCACCTTCCTCCACCAATCACAGGCTTAACATGTATTGTTGCCTGAGAGGCAAAGCCCAGGGCAAAAAATTCACACAATTGTAGCTGCTACTGGCAAAAGTTATTACTGAAGGCCAGAGGATTGTATCAACATCTTAATCAACTCTCTGAAAAGTTAGGCAGACATGTTCCTCCTATACCCAGTGGAAATTACACTCATGAAATACCCACCTGCTGGTAGCTTCAAAGGTGTTCCTCACAAGATTGTCTGTGAAGCACTGCAGCTGTAGTCAGCATGGATACACACCAGTTCAAATGAATTCCACCATCCATCCAGACTGGAAAAGAAGAAGGCATCGAAATGTCATGCATTTTCCAAACAATTGTTACCTCACCAATAACTTGACTGGCGCTTTATTTCCTGCAATGCTTCAGCCCTTCAAATATGTGAACAGCTTTGCTGTGGAGGAACTAGTAGAGAAGGGGATCATTTTGCAGCTGTGGTTTGAAAAGACAGTGGACGTTACGATAGTGTCTTTGCTGCGACTTGGTGTTGCCACTGTAAACACTGTCAAACTGACCAGTCTTTTCATAGCCACCTTTGAAGTCTACATGGAGTATTTTAATAGGTAGAAACTACAAAACACATTGGAGCATCTTAGATTTGTTATCAGATTTGAAAGTATTGACTGCAGTTTTGTTGTACTGAATATTTCCAGTAACGTCTTTGTGTGTCTGTGTTTACCTCTCTGTCCCACTGGCAGATTGTGTGTTCACTGGAGCAGGATGATGCAGCCAGGAAACAGAGGCTGGCCTTCAAGCTGGAGCAGGTGGTGGCCTTCATGAGTCTGGAGAGCTGAGGACCGCACTTCCCAGGGCGCACTGGGAAGAGACCCCATCAGAAACCGAGCCGTGCCTGAGCGAAGACCTGTCCCCATCTTTTTCATCATGTGACTTCCTCCGCCTTTCAAAGATGACTTCTTCCTTGATCTTTTTTCTGCTTCCTCTTCCCCAAGAAATATTTTGTTTTCCTCATCCACTCTGCTGCATAGACTAGTTTACCTGAATATATCTGAAGGGTGGTTCGGGGCTGAGGTTGGCGTCTCCCACAGTGCAATGCGGGGGACCCCTCAGCTTCACCACAGGGAGCGCTTCAAGGGGTGATTGCTTGAAAGCTGGCCATATTGGCATACTTCAGTCCCCCTGCTGGAAGAAAAGAGGGGAAAAAACATTTTTATGTTGCCTTCAAGAATTTACACTGATAGGTAATTCTTTAAAAACCACAATGTTGGGTGTCCATTTTGTTGAGAACTTTTTTCAAAATAGGATAGTTAAAATAAAACCATCTCTAGAGTCCAGTTTATTGTAGTTCTATATTCAATATAGGGAATCAAGAGGAAACATCAAAAATGATGACTGCAAGCCAAATGAACACCTCTGAAGAAAATTAATGCAAGGATGGTTTGCCAAGTTTACACTGTACCTACAAGCAAAGCATACATATCTGTGAAATTTGGGGCGAGTCCAGGCAAACCTAGAATGTTCTTGTGTTCTTTCAATGTAGCTGGAGTTGTATTTAAGAGTAAGACTGATGGGGGATAGGGAAGGATTAGTGCTTCTCTGAACTTTTCCTTTATTGAAACGTGACTGACACTAAAACTTTACAAACCAGAGCATCTCCAACCTGTATCCCTTTGCAACATTCGCACATTTTTCCCTGCCCAGCGTACATTTACTTCAAAGAAAATGCTCATGATTTCTGCTTCCATCTGGCTTATGTGGCTACTGCAAAATTAACCTATTAGATAAAACCCTGGAGGCCCTGACCCAAGTTGGATCCTCTGTAAGAAGCACACAACCAACTCTGGAAGACAGTGTTTTGACTGCTAATCCAAACACCGGGAGCAGTCTTTGGCTCTTGCCACTTCCAATCTTGTGTCGCCACTGCGACGGTCTATCAAAGCACACACACATGCACAGATACACACAATCAGCAGCTACCCAAGTTCCCAACTGCCCAGATATTTACTCTAACTCTGGAGGAGGAAAAGGGAAGAGCTGACTGAAATGTACTGGGTAAGAAACTGCTTGATCATGAAAAATAAGAAGAAGAATGATTCAATACAGTGAAGTCAGAGACTGCTGACTTCTACCTAAAGGGGCTCTGTTGAGAGAGTAGCACTTCTTTCCCAGGATGTTCTTATTTAAAAAGACTTTTGTGTGGAGAAATCAACCAAGATGGATTTCGTCGGTCAGCCAAAAACCAAAGGAGCTTGAAATTTTCAAAACGGTCAAAAATGTATTTGTAAAGTGCCACTGAGGAACTGACAGAAAAAGGACTATGTAAAAGACAACCACGTCTAGGACAAAAAAAATATTGTGACTGGAACTTAAAGAAACCTGTGTGATTTTTCTGACCTCAGTGTGTCGAGGTGAGAGGCTCTGTGGGCGAGGTGATCTGATCCTCCTTTCTCTTTCCATCGTCCCGGGTCTCTCCGGCTCTCGGCACACCATTCACCCTTGTGTCCGGCTCCTGACTTACCAGTTTTCTTATCTGTTTTGCACAAGCGTTGGAGATGGTAGCTAGTTGCATACGGCAAAACCCCAACTCTTGAGTGTGTAACTGTTGAGGCGCTCTTGTCTGTATTAGTGTAGTTGTCCTCAGTGGCGGCAGGGGGCAGCCTTCTCCAAGCCTCAAAAAAAAAAAAGGAAAAAAAAAAAAAAAAGAAAAAATCTGATAAAGCAGAGCAGGAACAGAACAAGAAACGAGCATCACGGCAGGATAAATAGAAAAATGATAGACATTAAAAGTAGGTAAGACTTGTTGGATGTGAACCCCCACTGTGGGAGAGAGCGATTGAAAGAGAGATGATGGAGGCGCCCTCCGTACCTTTTGACCTCTGCCCTTTCTTTTGCCTTGACAACGTGCCCCATGTGATGATGTGAATGTGTGAAGACCGCCC
This sequence comes from Seriola lalandi dorsalis, assembly GCF_002814215.2. NCBI lineage: Eukaryota > Metazoa > Chordata > Actinopteri > Carangiformes > Carangidae > Seriola > Seriola lalandi. The sequence goes on along the minus strand of NW_019525441.1, from coordinate 114,039 downwards.
TAGGTCCACCTTGGGTCCTTTATTGGCTTTTTAAGCGCATGTAAAACGTAAACAATTTAAGAAACTTATTTAAAAAAAAATGAAAAATAAGAAAATTAAGCCTTGCAATGATGATGTGGATGTGTTCTTTTATCTTTCTTTTGCTTGGAAGAATCGAGATGGAAAAGTGGATTGTTCATGTAATAAAAACTATAACTTTCGTTTAAGGTGGAACCTTTATCCAGTTCAACCCTACTGCAGAACCTCATGGCCATGGTTTTTGTGAAGTGTTAGATGCTAAATATTATATACCCTTGCATGTTGACCTGTTTGGATGGTATGAAATGGAACTGCCTTGCTCAAAGATATTTATATACTTCTACTACTACAAGGGACTTTAAAGTCATTTATAAGCCAACTGCTCATTTTAAGATTATGGATTTCACCAGACAACACAAACCCTATTTGTAAATTCTACAGTAGGACCATCTTTCTTGTCCCTTTAACTCTGTCTTCCATTACAGTCCATCCATTTTCTGTTACAGCTGTGTCTCCTCTGTGGTTTTAGTTCTGGTAGAAGATGCAAGTTGAGTCTTGCTCTTTCTTTGCTGCTATTACATCTTGTTTTTTACTGCATTGGATTAATTCATCATAACTGCTTTGTTTTTCTCCATCAGTTGAGCCCAGAATAGAAACAAGAGTCCAAAAGATGGATACTTGGGTTTGACAAAGGTCCATTTCACAAAAAGCAACAAAAGACTAGATCAGTTTGCCAAAATGTTCGACACAAAACACAAACGTTACAATCCCTTTCAATTAAAAAAAAAGAAAAAAAAACCTGGAAGAAACTATGTACACATGTGATTTATCAAACAGATTAACACAGCTTTCTAACAGGAGAGGCACGTCAGACTTGATAGTAGACTTATGTTAAAGACTGAGTTTGGCAAGTGACTGTTTTTAGCCCTTGTGTCAAATGTATGTGAGATATCCAACCCATTTTCCATTATAACCGTCTGCAGCTATACAGTATGATGAATGTCTGTTGTTTCAACTTGGAGGGGTACATTCACAAGGTGTTTGCTGGACATGTTGAGTCGTAAACATATCAAATATATTACTGTTACTATTATCCGTTATTGGAGAATGAGGAGAATAAGGACTAATTTAGCATCTGGATGATTAATTCATGCAAGACTGGCATTAATATTGTAAGAAACTTACCACTGACACACATTTAGACAATTTCAAAGAACCTCTTTCATTCATGTAGCCATTGTATACTGTGTCTAGATACCCAAAGTACCCCCTAACAGCCGTGTGTTCCTAAATAACACAAGGTGAGAGTCCTGGACTGTCATTGTGAATCTGCCCCCCAGTGAAACTTCCTGTCTTTCATTTCTCCCTGCCCCCCGTCCCCCACCCTGCAACAAAAGGTTGTCTGCTAGTAGCTACCTTGTGTTGCCAAGAGCACAGATAAAGTTTCCACCTTCAAACGTTTTGTAGGAACTAAAAATGTCCTCCTAGCTCAGTGTTATAGCAGGTGTTACAGAAACATGCTAGAAAAGACTTTTACTAGACCATATTTGAAAGATAAAGAGTATCTTATCGAGAGAGAAAAACGAAACCTGGGGGATATAAGGCGAGCTTCTCTAACTTTGTTATAATTAATTGTATACCTGTGTATGTAAATATAATGCATTCCTATTTTGCAGTCAAGAACAAAATACTATTTGTAATATAGAATAAACTTTATTATGAAACCAAGCATTTCATGATTGTTTTTGCTCTTTGTGTCAGTTTCTACAGCTACATTTAAATTGATACCAACAATTACAGTCCTTACTCCACTGGAGAACACGCGGCCTCCTGCAAGATGCACACATGATGATAAATATTGTAAGATGCAGGCTAACCGTCGGTGTAGCTCTGTTTGATCAAGTCACCAAAATCCAATTAGAAACTCTGCCCTAAAAGGTGCAACAAAACCAACAGGAGACCTGAAGAGTTGTCAGTCAAGCACAGTCTGGAGACACCTGTGTGGGTGTTCCAGGCATTACGAGGGTGTGGCCAAATTTTCTGCCTTCTTGCTGCCTACACACCATGTATACACTGTGTTATATGAAACTTGAAGCAATAACCAGTGACAAATAAAACAGCATAATAGCTCTGAATCTTTGCAATGCGCTTGCACATACAGACTACACCGAGTCTCGCCAAATAGCTCTAATTTTCCTTTCCATCCTAGAGACAGGTGCTACGTCAACCAGGCTGGGTGTTCAGGGATGTTGAGGCCATCACAGGTCCCCCACTGTCTGGTGCCAGACAGAGCAACAAAGAACAGACGCACAAAGATGCATAACAAGGAGCCAATTCCATTGTACGCTGAGGTTTCTAATTATTCTTTGTGCCGTCAACTGAATGCATGTCAGGATACAGAAGAACAAATACTCCACTGTATATAGTAGCAGGACAAGACCTCTCCCATGAAGAGAAAATCCTCTGTGATTTTAGAAAGATGTATAATTGCCCAAACCATTTTAGACTTTAAGTATCCAAATTATTCAAATTATGGGTTTATCCAATTAATTCAAAGCCTATGGCCTGATTTTCCACTGTACCATTGGGGATAATAAAGAAAGCAAGTTTTGGGATAAATCTTCGCACAGGGGAAGTCGTGCTCCGAGCGCTACACTGAATGGTCAAATTGCGTAGACGAGTGGCTCAGAGAGTAAATCTCTAAACAATATGTAAATTAGCATCCAACAATCAATCTGTTAGCCTGCTTTTCTAAGAACAGGGACAAAGGCTTAGCACACAGTGATGACATCCAATTCGGTCGAAACCATCGTCATCATAGTGTTTGATTTTGGCTTACAAAGCAGCTTCCCTACCCAATGACAAAGCCCTCTCATATTGGGTAGGACAAAAACAAACATCCCTGCCAGCTGGGAATAGAATTAAAAAGCCGGGCCCACAGATCACATGAAAACGGGGGTTGCTGTGTTAGAAGCAGCAGATAGGAGGAGGATATATTCAATACATGGAGCCAAGTTTTATGTTAGGCATGAAGGTGTGCTGTTGGAATCTTTGTGCATGATACTCCTCAACTTCTATTTTTCCAGCATAAGTTGTTTAAAAAGTTTCATTCCAGGATTCGTACAGATGTAAATTTACATACCTATTCCCAACTTCGACAACGTTTCCAGTCCGTCTTCCAAGTTGGTAGTTAGAAACTGGCTGATAGTGAATTTTCTAATTAATGAGTAAGGCTGGCTCACTGGGCCTGGACCTCTCTCATTGTGTTTGGCTCTAACTCAGCCCATTACTAGTCCAAGTGATGCAAATGCTGCTTAGCTCCTAATCTGAGTTGCAGTAAAATAAGCTCCATGGGGTAAATCCATGGATCTTATTTATATTGTCAAGAGGCTGGTTACAAAAGCTTCTCTCCTTTAATGAGAGATGTTTCCTGACATGATGGAACGCAGGTCATTATAATGCAGGCAAAGCAAATATCCACTGCCAAAATAATTAGGAAACAGCTGCATTGGTAAAGATTAGTTGAACCTGTAAGCTTCTTGCACTTTAAGCCAATCTAGAAGACCTGAAGCCATTCAGGAAATCAAAGAGGGAAATCCCAGCCTCTAAGCGCATGTCAGTCTACAAAGCTTAGCTGTAGTTCTGCAGTAAACACAACTGGTTTATTTTACTCTACAATCTGCATTATTCAACATCACACATCAAAGGCAGCGGAAACACACACTCCAATGTTCGAGTTTTTCAGACTTTTTCAAATGGCTCATCAGCTTTGTTATCTCACAGAACACACAGCTTACACAGACGACTTTCTGCAACATCAACTTTCAACTGGTACAGCTGCACGATAAAACATATCACTGCCCCAGAACAACAGCAATCTTGAAAACACCTTCCCTGAGACACACAGGACTTTAAAAGTCAAAGGTAACCTAAAAAAAAAAAAAGACAAGTAAATGGAAAACAGGAGTGACGGATGAGGAAATAGAAAGTTGTGTGGAGCTGAGGAGGGCAGGGGAGGTGTGAAGTGGAGAAAACAGAGTGAATACCCGTTGGAGGGGTATGCCCAGAGACGGGAGGGCTGCAGCACTCGGGCAGGCTGAGTGGCTGATGGGGACGTGAGATTGAATTGGCCTAGTGTCACCCTCCATATACCAACCACTGAACTGGGAGTAATGGGTGAGAAATAGAAGGAGGGAAGGTGGAGGGAGAGCGGGGGAGAGGGAGAGAGGGCTGCCAAGTGTCACCCTAATTTTCTGACTAGTGAGCTGGGAATAATGGAAGGATGGAGGATGGAGGGGAGGGGGGTCATGCAACTCTGCCGGGTGATGGGTTGAGAGAGGTTGGATGGACTTAGCGAAGGGGGCAGGATGATAGAGAGCCGGCTATGATTGCTTCGCACCAGGGGTGGTTTTCCACACCCCCATGATCACCGCAGCCCTGTCACCCCACAACCCCCCACCCTGCCATTGCATTCAAACACACTGATGTGATGTGGCCATGGAAAAAAAAAAAAAAAAGATTAGAAGGTCTGTCCACGTGGAGATAGAGTGATGAGCAGACGAAGAGAAGAGGCCTGTTTGGTGCAGTTGAGACGGCCTGTGTTCGAGGGCATGTGGGGTTATGGGATTGGATAATCAATAAGACTAAACCTGTTGCTTTAGGTATTTGAACCCATATTCATCCCCTGGCCACCTCAGCTTAAAAGACCTATTTTCAGAACAAAAAACTATTAGATTCACTGTCAACAAAGCAATTCAAAAGATTAATATCAATCTATCAGCTTCTGTGTCAAAGTACTCTCACAAAGAAAGACATGTCTGAGCAACAGGTCCAGGAAGGAAAGTAATGTTGAAGAAAAGAACCAAATTTAGAAAAATTCTAAGTGCCGGTGCACATTACTGCACACTGACATATGGAAACATTACATGTCCATCATTTCCGATGACTGCACACACAGCTCAGTTATCTTGGAGTATAAAAACACTTCAAGCTTAGTAATGGTTTTGGCCTGGCTAATGGAGCCAGCCTGTCTCATGTTCCTGATGTATCTCAAACACTGTCTGGCTTTGGAGCATAAAGAGATTGATCTTCTTTTTTGTGTTTTTCTCAGTGCTCTTTTTTATTTTTCAAAGGTTGCGGAATCTTAAAGTTTCATCTCTATACTGTTAACATTAAGATTTTTCTAATGACTTGGTAATTGTGTAACAGTCAGTTGTTCCTGTGTAATTACTGTTTGAAAAAACAGTTAAACTGTTTTGGTTTTTGGAATAAAATTATGCCAGAAATCATTTTAATAATCCTAGATGATCTGTGTCCTCGCCAAAAACAGTTATTAAAACATCTGGCTGTTGCCAGTGATTTCGAGTTTTAGAGTGAGGTTTCTCATGTGGCATCATAACTGGCTGCTGTGTCGACAGCCTGACTGGTGGGATGGATGGACTGATGATAGGAATGCAGCATGAACGGGTCTAATTTCAGCAGTGGACTCAGAGATATTGACAACTGCATGCGAGCAGATGGGAGCAATTACCGATATTAGTACATCCTCCGTCTGCGCTGTCTTGGTAAACATTTGTGTTGCTGGTGGAGGCAGGGATAGAGCCGGAAAGAAATCAGACAGACGCAACATTACAGATGGAGAATGAAGAAACAAGTGTGAGTTTGACGAAAGGTTTCAGAACAAAGACTTTAACAGTGAAGTAACCAAGCTGAAGTCTGCTGGAGTCAAATCGATGAGTAGAAACAAGTGTGTGATAATTCTTCATGGCTGATGCTTGGATGTAAATGCTGTTAGATGGTTCCCCATGCTTACTGCATGACAAGCTAATATAAGGTCAAACTGTTTGTACCATTTATACTCAGATGGAGTACGGAAGATGCCATCTCCATGGCACTACACTCCGCCCTCTCTCACCTGGACAATAACAACACTTATGTGAGAATGCTGTTCATAGACTTCAGTTCAGCATTCAACACGATAATCCCCTCCAAGCTGATCACCAAACTCAGCGACCTGGGTATCAACGCTTCCCTCTGTAACTGGATACTGGACTTCTTGACCAACAGACCCCAGTCTGTTAGGCTAGGAAACCACACCTCCTCTACCCTCACCCTGAACACCGGCGTCCCTCAAGGCTGCGTGCTGAGTCCTCTCCTCTACTCCCTCTTCACCTACGACTGCACACCTGTACATGGTTCCACCTCCATCGTCAAGTTTGCAGACGACACAACGGTGATTGGCCTCATCAGAAACAACGATGAGTCAGCGTACAGAGAAGAGGTCCAGCATCTGGCAGAGTGGTGCGCCGACAACAACCTGGCCCTCAACATCAAGAAGACCAAAGAACTCATTGTGGACTTCAGGAAGAGGAGTGACACACCCGCCCCCCTGCTCATCAACGAGATGGAGGTTGAGCGTGTCACCAGCTTCAAGTTCCTGGGTGTCCACATCTCCAAGGACCTCTCCTGGTCTCTCAACACCTCAACCCTGGTCAAGAAGGCTCACCAGCGTCTCTTCTTCCTGAGGAGACTCAAGAAGGCCCACCTGTCACCTCAGATCCTGGTGAACTTCTACCGCTGCACCATCGAGAGCATCCTCACCAAATGCATCTCGGTGTGGTATGGTAGCTGCTCTATCGCGGACCAGAAGTCACTCCAGAGGGTGGTGAAAACCGCCCAACGCATCACCGGTTCTCCCCTCCCCTCTATCGAGGCTGTCCAGAGCAAGAGGTGTCTGCGGAAGGC
>NW_019525441.1:105345-107257 GCF_002814215.2 Seriola lalandi dorsalis | reverse complement strand
TCATAATATAGTATGGCATAAAAACGTCACAGTTTAGTATGGCATAAATATACTGTAAAAAAAAACCATCATAGTATAGTAGTATAGTAGTAGTATAGAATGGCATTAAAAAAATCAAAAAGAGTCATAGTAGATAATATGGCATAAAACGTAAAAAAAACATAGTATATTTAGGCATAAAAGCTCATAAAAATGTCATAGTATGGCAAGGCATAAGATGAAATAATATAGTAAGGCATAAAAATGCCTTAGACGTCAAAATATAATATGTCATAAACTTCAAACTTCAAAAAAACATCTTAGTCTATTAAGGCATAAAACGTCAAAAAAACGTCGTAGTATGGCAAGGCAGAAGACGAAATAATATAGTAAGGCATAAAAATGACAAAAAACGTACAAGTATAGTATGGCATTAATATATCAAAAACGTCATAGTATAGTATGGCATAAAACGTCAAAAAACCTCATGGTATATTTAGGCATAAAAGGTCATAAAAACGTCATAGTATGGTAAGGCATCAGATGACATAGTATAGTTAGGCATAAAAATGCCAAAAAAAAGGCATAGTATAGTATGGCATAAAAATATCAAAAAACGTCATGGCATAAAACGTCAAAAAACATCATAGTATATTTAAGCATAAAAGCTCATAAAAACGTCATAGTATGGTAATGCATCAAATGGCATAGTATAGTAAGGCATAAAAATGCCAAAAAAAGGTATAGTATAGTATGACATTAAAATGACAAAAAGCATCATAGTATAGTAAGGCATCAAACGTCAAAGTAAAGTCAGGCATAAAAATATCAAAAAACGTCATAGTATAGTATGGCATAAAACGTCCAAAAAACATACAAGTATAGTATGGCATTAAAATATCAAAAAACGTCATAGTATAGTATGGCATTAAAATATCAAAAAACGTCATAGTATAGTATGGCATAAAAAGTCAAAAAAAGTCATAGTATATAGTATGGCAAAAAACGTCAAAAAACATCATAGTATATTTAGGCATAAAAGCTCATAAAAACGTCATAGTATAGTAAGGCATCAAACATCAAAGTTAAGTCAGGCATAAAAATGCCAAAAAACGTCATAGTATAGTATGGCATAAAACGTCTAAAAAACATCATAGTATGGCAAGGCAGAAGACAAAATAATATAGTAAGGCATAAAAATGCCAAAAAACGTACAAGTATAGTATGGCATTAAAATATCAAAAAACGTCATAGTATAGTATGGCATAAAACGTCAAAAAAACATCATGGTATATTTAGGCATAAAAGCTCATAAAAACGTCATAGTATGGCAAGGCAGAAGACGAAATAATATACTAAGGCATAAAAATGCCTAAAACGACAAAATATAGTATGGCATGAAATTATCAAAAAACGTCATAGTATAGTATGGCATAAAATGTCTAAAAAACGTCATAGTATGGCAAGGCAGAAGACAAAATAATATAGTAATGCATAAAAATGCCAAAAAACGTACAAGTATGGTATGGCATTAAAATATAAAAAAACGTCATAGTATAGTATGGCATAAAACGTCAAAAAAACATCATGGTATATTTAGGCATAAAAGCTCATAAAAACCTCATAGTATGGCAAGGCATAAGATGAAATAATATAGTTAGGCATAAAAATGCCAAAAAACGTCAAAATATAGTATGGCATAAAAATATCAAAATCGTCATAGTATATTTAGGCATAAAAGCTCATAAAAACGTCATAGTATAGTAAGGCATCAAACATCAAAGTTAAGTCAGGCATTAAAATGCCAAAAAGCCTCATAGTATAGTATGGCATAAAAAGTCATAGTATATAGTATGGCAAAAAACGTCAAAAAACATCATAGTATATTTAGGCATAAAAGCTCATAAAAACGTCATAGTATAGTAAGGCATCA